>NC_059425.1:192365858-192441146 GCF_021028975.2 Sphaerodactylus townsendi
AAGGAAACAGTCACTGGCTCCGATTTGTGCGTGGCAAGGCCCCCCCCAACAAAGACCCATCCATTTGCTCGAAGCGAATGGGGTTCTTTAGTTCGACCAATCGGAGGCCCAGCGCTTCCACCAGGTCGGGGTGGATTAAGCAGCGTGAGCACCCAGAGTCAATGAGGGCATCTGAATGGGTGGTGGCCGGGGATCCCGGGACTGATAGTGTGACAGAGACCACTACCGGCTTGGTAGCGAGGGCACTCACCCGGGTTGTTGCGCCTGTTGGTGTGACCTGGGCATCGGCGCACCTCACTCCAGGTCATTGTCGTTTCCCGCTGGTTCGGGGTCTTGGGTCACCGAGGCCTCTGAGTCGCTCGAGTATGCGTCCAAAGCGGCCTGGGTAGAGGTGACCGACACTGTCATGGCACGCGGGCGTGAGGCGGGTTTCGTGGCTGGAGGTGGAATTTTCGAGCGGGGCCGGTTGTCGGTGGGCCCCGGTGTGGCTGGAGTGCAGCGCTCGGGGCATGACGCAGCAAAGTGGCCCTCCCCTCCGCAGTCGAGGCAGACGCCTAAGCGGCGACAGTTGGCCCGGCTGTTGTTGGAGGTTCCCGGCCAGGGATTCCTCTCTTCGGTGGGTTGGTGGGACGAGCGGCTCAATGACCATTGGGTGCGGGTCCATCGTAGCAATTCGGCCTCTCCTGCTCTGTTCTGCGGATCCACTCCATCAGAATTTCCGGATCCCCATTGATCAGGCTCCATTGCAGAATTTTGGGGTGGAGAGCGTCCTTGAATAGCAGTCACCAGTCGCTGACTGAACGGGATCCCTGCCGTAGGGTTAGGGTTAGGGCCTTCTCCTCGGTCAACGGGTCCTCGAATCTCCGTTGTAGGACCATCAGGAAGTGTTCCAGATTGTAGAGCTTCAAGGCGTCTCCCTCCACTAGGCCGACCAGCCAGTTCACCGCCTCCCCCCTCAGCTGGGTCCCTAGTTCAAAAACTCGTTCACGGTCCATCCAAAAGCCAGCCCCGTGGACCTCCATGTACGAACCCACCTGTATCATGAAAAAGGCGAGTTCGTCTGGGTTCCCATCGAAAGTCACCTTAAAGTTCCTATGGGGTCGCCGGCCGGCATTCGAATTGGGTGGGAGGGGCGGTGTTTGGTAAAGGGTCCGTCGGGGAAAAGGGGTGGAGACCATCAACAGGTCTCCGGCCACATAGCCCACCAGTGGGCTCATGACTGGCAAGGATCGTTTGTGGTTGCTTTCGGCCATTAGCGAGGCCACTTGTTGTTGCAGGGTCTAGAGGTCAGTCCGTAGTTGGTCTCGTTCTCTACTCAGTTCAGAGGAACGTAGCTGCAGTGCTGCGTAGGCCCGGCGCTGCTCATCCCTCTCGTGGTCCATTCCTCGCTCTGGGTCCCGGGACTCTGGGAGGAACATCGTCAGGCAGAATCGCTGCATCGTTCCCACTTCGTGGAGGGTGCCGACTCCCATCCATGACTCGTGTCGGGGGGAAGCTTCTCCTCTTTCGATGGAGGAGAGGTCTGCCAGAATGGAGCACTCTCCTCGCCCAGCCATGCTTCGACGATCTGGGTACGGTGGAGTGCGAGAAAAGAGTTCCAGCACAATGTAAGGCTGGACACACTCAGACAAAGTCAACTTTAAAACAAAGGAATGAACTTTATTGAATTGTGTTGCCCTAAGATACAGGGTGCTGGAAATGAGGGTTCTTGCCCTCAGTTCCAGTATATATACAGGTGGGAGTGGGCGGTCCTTCCCAGAGGTGGGAACAGGGATAACTGGGGAAACAGAAACTTACTGGGAGACGGAGGCTACTGGCAGGGTCGCGACCCTGACAACCTCAGCCTTGGAGAGCTGCTTTTATAAGCACTAAGGTCAGGGGCAGGGCTTGAGGAGGCATTGCCCTGCCCCCCAAAAACCCACCCCATAAAAAATCTATACCTATGTCACTGGCCCCATGCCCTATGCCAGTGTGGTAAAGTAGTTCAGATCCCCACTCTGACATGGAAGCTTGGGCCAGTCACACTCTTAGCCTAGCCTACCTCGCAGGGTTGTTGTGAGGATCCAATGGAGGAAAAGGAGAATGACATAAGCTGCTTTTAGACCCCATTGTGGAGAAGAAATGAAGAAAAAAAATATTTGAATTCTTCTAGAACTCTCCCAGGGGACAGACAACTGGAATCAGTAATTAGCCCATGCTTGGAACCTCACCCTCCTCATCCCGTTTCCTAAAAGGCAGGTGTTGCTGGCTCCAGATCGGAAATTCCAAGTGCTTGAAACAGAACTTCGGCTTTACAAGATCGAGTCACAGTCCTGCCACATGGAAAAAGCGGGTCTTGTTGTGTAGCTTCTGAGTAAGTCTCTCTAATTAATGGCACATGTATTAATGATGAGAGCTGAATTTTAATTGACCGTTTTTAATCATTCCCCAGCACCGCTTCCTTGCAAGGACAGCCTGTTATCAAACAAGAGATCACCCACAAAGTGGGAAGAATGGGCAATGAAACAACACACACACACACCCGGCCACAAGCTCCTCTATTTGATTGGGACTCACAGAAGATAGATTGTTCTTTGAGTGGGAAAAAGCACATTTTCCCAAGAAGTCACAAATACAATTATTGCAGAAATCCTTCACGCTTAAAGGTGACTTTTATAGATGTTGCCCGATTATTTATTCATGCATCAGCAGGGCACATCTCAATGGCCAACCACATTCTCATCAATTAAACATGCACGTTGTTTCGATTTGGCTTCCTTCCAGGAATGGATCCCAAGAACAGGAATGGAAGTCGCTGTCCACGCCTTTTGCATCCTTCTCCTGGGCTGCTGCAATCTCTGTGTGTTTCCATCAAGCTGCAGCTGACTAAAGGAGACCCACTTGGGATTTTCAAGGCAGGTGACGTTCGGAGCTGGTTTGCCGTTCTGTGTAGCAACTGGGGATGCCAGCCTCCAGGTGGGACCGAGAATCATAGAGTTGGAAGAGACCACAAGGGCTATCAAGTCCAACCCACTGCCATGCAGGAACACACAATCAAAGCGCTCCAGATATATGTTTACATGGCACAATCAGAACATCTTGGGATAGATAGGACCTTTAAGCGTCAATGCAAGAGAGGCACTGTTCCCGGAAGGGGGATTCCTTTCCTTGCCAAATGTTTGTCACCCAGGTCACACGGTTAGCTGCCTTGTAACATGCATATTTTCCTCTTCTCTAGTATTTAACACAATACCTACATACCCAGGACAGAATTATACTGGGCAATACTTATTCATTTAGGAATAATCATATTTCTTTGCTAAAAAAAACCCCAGTATTTCTAGTACCTGGTTTCATAAATATCTTTATAGCATCAAACACATCCCCAGGATTTGTATTTTACCAACAGATGATATGTAAGGCTGTAACAAAGACCTGTTCTCAGACACAATCACTTGGGTTTCAGAATTTATTGCCCCAGGACAGGGTCCCATGTCTTTGATATCCTGGCCTTTGAAGTCAAATGTCTTTATCTCATTCCTGAGGAACAAGAAGTTCCTGTGGGATTTGCATTTTACTGTCGGACTGTGATAAACCTTGTTTGTTATCTCTGTTTACAAAATTCAGCAAGCAACCAGGTGGCTTGCAGGAAGCAAAATTGGTTCCCTTGTGAACAAGAAGAAGAGTTTGCATTTATATCCCCCCTTTCTCTCCTGTAAGGAGACTCAAAGGGGCTTGCAATCTCCTTTCCCTTCCCCCCTCACAACAAACACCCTGTGAGGTGGGTGGGGCTGAGAGAGCTCCGAAGAACCGTGACTAGCCCAAGGTCGTCCAGCTGGCATGTGTTGGAGTGCACAAGCTAATCTGGTTCCCCAGATAAGCCCCCACAGCTCAAGTGGCAGAGTGGGGAATCATATCCTGTTCTCCAGATTAGAGTGCACCTGCTCTTAACACTACAGCATGCTGAAAGAAGGAAAGCTCTTTGATTCAATACATTTTTAACAATATAGAGCTAAGGTTTTGTAAAGAAAGACTCTGCGGATACTACTGTCAATAAGGCTACTATGAAATGGATTCTACTAATGGTCACTCTATAAGTATATTATCTAATGATTAAGATGATCTTGACCAAATTTTATTTTTTCTGCCCTGACATAACAGTATGGGGGGGAAAAGTATAATTTTACAGCATCTCAGTGCCCTACCCGCAGGCTGCCAACCCTACAGAGATTTCTGGTAAAGGATCCCAATCTGGGGAGGGGGGTGATCCCAGGGGATGAAACGGTGGGTGGAGAGGGTTCAGCATTTTCAGTGATGCTCTTGGTTCCTTTTGGCTGCAGACAGGCAGACAGGCAAGTCTTTGGCTCCGGCAAACTGCAAGGCGGAGAAATCCTTCTCTTTCTCTTTCTGTCTTGAAGCAGCCGCAGGCTCTCTCTTGTTTTTCCCAGCAATGCAGAATCAGGGAGAAACTAGGTCACCGTTCTAATGCAGCAATTGGAAGCAAAAGCCCTTGTCCCTGTGTGACCCTCTGCTTCAAAGGCTGTCAGCAAAGGCCAGACTGACACCATTCCGGGCTCCTGCTTTCTCATGGCTAAAAAAGCAGGTAAATGGGACAATCCGGCTGGTTTCTGTTAGTTAAGGTTTCTGTCCCAGTCACTTTGCCGGTGATGTCATTTTGCAGTTCTGACTAGAACACGTCATATGATGAACAGAAGTGAAATTTAGCTCTGTTGTCATGCTAGCCTGTTAACCCACTTTAGCCATAGAGTTTTCGGTGAATGCTAGAGTGTTGCCTGACGTCATGGGTTGTTCAGGAAGTGACATCACTGCATTGACACAATGCCACTCATCGCCCCCCGTTTCTCCCAGCATTTTCCACCATTGGGGTGCCAGATCTCCCCAGCTGGAAAAAAATAAGGGAAGAATGCAGGCCAACCAGGATAGCCAGCAACACAATTCTAGGGTATATATATCCTCAGGGGTATGTTCCAGAATGTTTGGGGGTATGCAGAAACCCCCCACCCCCCATGGGTTTGCTAATATGAGGGGGACAGTTTCAGGGAAATTCTCAGTTAAATCTGTTAAAATATCATAGGTCAATTGGATCTGTTCAAGTCACAACCTAATGTTTGTGCATAATGCTTAGGACTAGTTTGATATGTTTCCTCATAACTTCCATGTAACACATTTGGGTTTCACAGGTACTTACTATTTCAGCCAAATTCGATTTTTGCAGTCAAGACCTAAAACTGTTAACATATCCTGGATCTGTTCAGGTCTCCACCTAGTGTTTGTGTATGATCCATAGGAGAAGATTGACTCATGAGGAAACTGGCATCTAGCACATTTGGGGTTTCACATGTACTTACTATTTAAGCCTGATTCGAGTTTTGCAATGAAGAGCTAAAACTGTTAACATTTTTAGGGCACAGTTATGTGTTCAAGTCTCCACCTCGTGTTTGTCTATGATGGGTATGAGTAGTTTGACACATGTGGAAACTTGCATCTAACACATTTGGGTTTTCACTGGTACCGACTATTTCAGCCAAATTTGAACAGGTGCAATTGACCTATGATATGTTAACCGCTCTTGACTGCAAAATGCAAATTTGGCTGCTATTGTAAGTATCTGTTAAAACCCAGATGTGTTACATACAAGTTTCCTCAGGAGCAAAACTACTCCTACGCATCATGGACAAACACGAGGTGGAGTCTTTTTGGACTCTTTGGCCCCTGATGCTCTCCAGCATTGTTTAGACGCTGTTGCTGGTTGGTTGAGTGCGAGTCGGCTGAAGTTAAATCCTACAAAGACGGAGGTCCTGTGGCTGGGTCGGGGAGAGTGTCCGGAGTCCTTTGGCCTGCCTATGCTGCATGGTGAGGCGCTTCAGCTTGTCTCATCGGCCAAAAGCCTAGGGGTGATCTTGGATCCGGCTTTGTCGCTGAAGGCCCAGGTCACCCGGGTGGCCCAGACGGCTTTCTACCATCTGCGGCAAGCACGGCAACTGGCCCCGTACCTCTCCCGTTCTGATCTAGCAACGGTGATCCATGCAACGGTCACCTCCAGGTTAGACTACTGTGACTCGCTCTACGTGGACTTGCCTTTGGCCATGATCCGGAAATTAAAACTCATTCAGAATGCAGCAGCCAGGCTGCTTACTGGCAGTTCGAGCAGGGATCGAATCACACCGATCCTATACCATCTGCACTGGCTGCCGATTGAGTTCTGGATTATGTTTAAAGTGTTGGTTTTGACCTTCAAAGCCGTTCGCGGTCTCGGACCTGCATACCTGAGGGACCGCCTCTCCCCATATTGCCCCGGTAGGCCCCTCCGCTCCTCGGAGGAGGACCTACTCGTGATCCCTGGCCCCAAAATGATCAGGCTGGCCTTGACGAGGGGCAGGGCCTTTTCAGCCCTGGCCCCTACCTGGTGGAACAGGCTCCCTAGGGAGATCAGGGCCCTGCGGGACTTACAGAGTTTCCGCAGGGCCTGCAAGATGGACCTGTTCTGCCAGGCGTTTGGCCAGCCTGGTTTAAAATACATCTACCATGTCATCTGGCCTCCTGTGGGCACAAGGGGGGGGGAGGGGGTAGCCAGTCACCATCCACATTTTTAAAATGGGTTCTGTTTTTATGTAATTAATATTAAAATTATGTTTTCATGTATGTTTTAACCTCGCTGTGAACTGCCCTGAACCCTGAGGGGGAGGGCGGTATATAAAATTAATAATAAATAAATAAATCTGTCTACAAACCAAGATGGCAAATTGTCCCTATCATTGAGCCCCACTAGATATTAATGGAAAACAACTTAAACAATTTATCTGGATAGATGGGGATTGAAAAATAGAGGGATGCTGGGGGGAGGGGGGGAGGCTAAGATCATAACTGTTTCTGCCTCGGCCATATTTCTGGTGGATCTTACAGGCCATGCAGAATTGCATTAAATCCCTCAGGGCCCTGGTCTCATGGGATAGAGCATTCCACCAGGCTGGGGCTAGTGGTTAAGAGCAGTGGCTTGGTTGAGTCCAGCTGTATTTCTCTCAGGCCAGGGACCACAAGCAGATTTTCAGTGGATGATCACAGTGTCTGTTGAGGGACACGATGAGAGGGGCGGTCCCAAAGCTACGTTGGTCCCAGATCGCTCAGGGCTTTGCACATCAGTACTGAGACCTTGAACTTGATCTGGTACTTCACCTGGAGCCGGTGCGGCAGGCTGTTGTATATGCATCTGCCCAGAGGCTCCTGTGATGCGCCTTGCTGCTGCTGCTGCTGCTGCTGCTGCTGCTGCTGCTGCTGCTGCTGCACTCACTACCAGCTGGAGTTTCTGGATCAAGCCCACAGTTAGCTCTGTGTGGAGCAACGTGCAATAATGCAACCTTGAGGTGACCCTTGCATGAATCACTGTGGCCAAGTCAGCTTGGGACAGGTCGGGGGCAGGGTGAATGGAGATGTTAAAAAATAATGGTGAGAGAATTGGCCCTTGCGGGACGCCACACTCTTATGTACCTTCTCAAAGTAACAAAAAGTTGTGAGCTAATATCTGCGGGTCCAAACTTGTGAGTCCAAGGCATTTGTAGAACTGAGCTTTTAATTTAGAAAAAAAGATTCAACAAAAAACAAGCTTAGTTAACATTACAGGCAACAGTTAAGCATTTCTCCTGTTTAAAGTACATTCTCATTCTGGACAAGAATACTGAAATGTGCAGTTAAACACTACCAAGACAGTAAGGGTCCATAATAAAGTTATTCCTATGTCACTGGGCTTTTATTTTAGGAACTGTTTACTAGCTGTACTCTAGTCAAGAACTATGGACCACATACCCACTCAATATGATCCAATTCTCAAATTGTAATCACATCAAGGAAGCTTATTAAAGAAACATTATTTTTCTTAGAAGTCTAAGCCATATTTTTTCCTATACATTAAGCTTCTGCATACAGGGCATCATGTCAAATCTTTGGAACAAGATCAACTATAATCCCTATTATCAATTTCAACAGTGAAAACTATGAGTGCAATCAGAATTTCTTTCAAAGTAAGCAAACTTTCATATGATAGTTACAATTGCTTCCTAATTAATCTCAGCCTATTCCTGAACACTGACATTGGTCATAAATTCTCTAACACATTTATTCTTTAAAAAATTGTCAAGAAACCTGAATCAAGCTTATATACATGGTGAGTTCTTCTAAGTTAGCATCCTCTAACAGCTTCTTCACAGTTTCTTTCGGTTCTTTATCTGTAGGTCACCTTTCCCCCCAACTTTTTAATGAAAGGCTCATCATCTGAACTATTCTCAGATTCACTTTCTTTTTTGGAGCTATTCTGACTCTTCTTGGCTGTCTGTTTTTTTGACATTAGTGTTTGTGCCCTTTTTGGTTTTTGGAGTTGTCTTCTGCTTAGGTTTTTCTTTTGGGGTTGATTTTCTAGGCTGCACCCCTTCATTATCTTTACCTTCTTCGGATGATTCGTCTTTTTCCTTCTTTTCATCTTCCTCGCTACTAGATTCATCTGACAGGATCTCATTTGGTGCCTTTGGCTCTTCTTGCTGTCCCAGAACTACAGCATTCTTTTTTACCTCCTTTACTGGATGTTTTCTTGGATTTTGGCAAAATGGCTTTTGGATGCACCAGGAAATTTAAGATTCTGGCTATGAGTTCACTATTAACTCCTGATCTTTCCAAATCAAGAACTTCACATAGACTTTTCAGCATTGCATTTCTGTATTTTTTAACATTTCTTCCTTTTTCTTGTATTAATCACTTCCTTTTTCAAATGGGTACTCACTGAATTATCCCATGTTCTTACTCAGTGAAGCAACTGTGTGCCTGGTCTATTATAAAGAAGTTTGTGCAGATTTCGAAGTTCATCTGTTTTTTCTTACTTAAGAAATACTGCATCCTTTTGATTGCACAGAGCTGTTGCCCCTTCCCTAATGCTATCGTAAAAGGCTCCTTTTGTAATGAGGACACTTTCATGGTAAATCTTTCTACCTTCTCCTTTTCTCTTTTTCCTTCAACAATGAGGCTCTTTTCTTTCTCCTTTTCCTCTCCTTCTTTCTCTTCCCCATCACTATTTTCAGTTTTAGGTTCTTTCTCTTCTATTTGCTCAGCAGACTGCACGTCATCTTTCTTGGAAACAGAAGTCAAGGCTGGTTCAACGGCTAGTTGGAGAAGGTAAGATGGCAATAAGATGGCAAACAAAAGCCACCCGGTGGGGCAGGAAGGGGCCGGCAGCAACTGACAGGGAGGTTGGCCGGGTGCGAGTTCAGAGTTACTCTTCGCCTTGAGAAAATCAGCAAGTATTTCGTCCATCCTGAATAGTGCTGCCATCAGCATCTCTAAATGACCCGGAGTTCTAGTATTTTGGGAGAGGGAGACAAAGTTCTTTGTCATCTCTTTCCCCCCACAAGTATAATTTAATATAGACCTCTATCACGCCCTCTCTTAGTCGTCTCTTTTCCAAACCTAAAAATCCCAGACTCTCCAGCATTTCTTCGTAGGAAAGGTGCTGACTCATTTCCAGTTCTCAGAAAAGTCATCTTCACCCCAACAGATGGTTACCCCATAGAGTTTGCTGGATTACTCTGATGAAGGACAAATGGAGCCTGAGTTCTTACAACTGTAGTGTGAATTGAGATAAAGTAGGGTTGTCAGATCCCACCAGCCACCAGTGGGGGGCGGGGGAATAGGGTTGCCAGTCCCAGGTTGGGAAATTCCTGGAGGTTTGGGGATGGCGCCAGGGGAGGACAAGGCCTCAGGAAAGAACAAAGCACCCATTTTCTCCAGTGAAGCTGAGCTCTGTAGACTGGAGATAAGCTGTATTTCTGGAAGATCTCCAGGCCCCACCTGGAGGCTGGCATCCCCAGGATAAAATCAGTAGCAGATGCCCCTTGGGAACTTCCACCCCACTTCAGATGAACAGGCCTATCTTGTTGTTGTTGTTGTTGTTGTTGTTGTTGTTGTTGTTGTTGTTGTTGTTGTTGTTGTGTTGCTGTTGCTACTGTCTGTCTGTCTGTCTGTCTGTCTGTCTGTCTGTCTGTCTGACTGACTGACTGACTGACTGACTGACTGACTTAATATACCGCTTTACCCCCGAAGGGCTCTGAGTGGTGTACAACAGAACCAACAAAAACAAACAATATAGCATAAAACAACAACATAGTCAAATAATATATTAAATAATACATTAAAATCCATTTAACAAACAGTAGTAACAGCATAGCCCGCCCATATTTATTGATTGGTGGTGTCCGATCCTAATACTCCTAGGAGGGGACCAGCAAATCGCCGCAGCCCGATGGTACATGGGGGCATCAAGGGGGGTGGACTATCCGTGACCAGCCTCCCCAAAAGCCCAGTGGAACAATTCAGTTTTGCAGGCCCTGTGGGAGTCCCCAGTGTCCCGCAGAGCCCCAACAGCTGGAGAAAGAGCCTTCCACCCAGTGGGGGCAGGGCCATAAAAGCTCTGGCCTGGACAGAGGCTGGCTGCATCATAAAGTAAAACTGTAAAGTAAAACTTTGAACTCTGCATTATTCTTTTTATTTTCCTAACATCCACTCCAAACAAAACTATAGTGTACATTTTATTCTGAACTGCATATTATGAATGGCTGGCACACTTAGCTATAAACGATGCACTTATAACCAGTAGCTAGTAATTCAACAAAGAAAACTTTTACATTTTGTACACATATCAGTATAATAAAATGTTTACAAAAGAGGGGCTTTTGTTTATTCTGAGGGAGACTGAAATCCACTATAATAAAATAGTGCATTTGTAGTTGACATTTTATTCTCAAGAGATGAGACCACAATGCCTCCAGGTTGCCGAGCCTTCTGCCATTCCTTGCTGCCACGCAAGCACTTGCCTGTGTTTGTGGCCCCGTGGGCATAAGCCCACCGTTCTGCCTTGAGAAAACCAAACACTTACTACTTCCTTCACATGAGTGGTGTCCAAAGATTTCTGTTCCATGGAACAAACCTGTGGAAAGACCACTAGGTGGCAGCAACACCCTGAATCTAATGAAATGTCAGCATGAGGGAGGATCAGGCAATGCAGCGTTGAAGCAATACAATCATATACCTCTTGAAACAAATAGAATATTGCTGGAGCTGACCGAGATATTGTCAGCCGCAAAATGAAAATAAAACAAATTTTTATTTTATGGTTAAAGGTTTGTGTCTTTTATTTAGTTAGGAAAATCTCTGTTAAGCAGATTCTTGTAGTTTAAAATTCATGTAAGTTTCTTAAAGGCACTCAGTAGACTGCAGGTTGGGCGGTTCCCTCCTTTGCATGCTTCTGGAAGCGGTCTCCTTCGTCCCAGCATTGACCCTGAACCTGCAACACAAAGGACTAATGAACGCATGCAAAAGGTGCTGGATTCTCTGATTGGATTATACTACCCACACCCCAAAGATCGGAACACCTGCTGTCTTTTTCCTTTGTCTGCCCGGGACTCCTCCTCAATGAACTGCCCTGGCAGGACCCCTAGGCAATGGGGGTGCATCCGCCACTGTCACCCTCAACAGTTTTCATCTAGATCTCAGAGGAAGGACTTTTCCCACTTCTGGTTTCCCGCCTTTGCAAACTCTCGCTTGGAGCGAAGTCTCACGGGAGTTCACCAGGATTCAATCATCGTTTCCTGAGTGTCTTGTTTTGTCCTTTTAATCACTGTCCTTTGTTTCCCAAATGCTTGCATTGTCTCCCCAGTACCTCCCCATTCGTTGCACTCCCAAAATGTTATAAAAACCCTGTATGTTCCCTTGCTCAGCGCAGTTGCGTTAGCGAGAGTCTGTATTACAGATTCCTTGATCTTATAGTAAAGCCTTTTTCATTGATAGAAAAACTTCCGTTAGTCCAGCCAGTTTACTTCTTTTTCGTTTTTGTTGCCAAGTTTTGCAGGAAACAATATCATGTAGAAAAAGGGGGGGGGGAATAGGGTTGTCAACTCCTAGGTGGGGCCTGGAGATATCCTGGAATTATAGTTGATCTCCAGAATACAAAGATCAACTCCCCACCCCCAAAGGAAGTGATTGCCTTGGGGGCTAGAAACTACCAGTGGAGACCCACAAGAGACTTGCAGAGATAGGTGGACAGCAGTTCCCCCTTTTGCCATCCCAGATTTCCCTCCCACTCTTAACAACACACCAAGGCTCTCTTTCTCTCTGAGCCCGGCACACTCATACCTGCTCTCCCTTTGCCACAACAACAGCATGCTGAGCCTTGTGCGCTCCATGTGTGTCTCCCTGTTCGCAGTCTGGGAAAGCGTGCCAACCCTCCGTGGTTAAGAGCAGGCATCTGAAGGAACCGGGTTTGATTCCCTGCTCTGCCACCTGAGCTGTGTGTCAGACTCTCGAACGTGGAAATAACAGAGACCGTAGGAAAGTCCTAAAGCAGTTTATTTCTAACAACGCGTAGAGAAACTATAGAAAGCTGGATCTAAGCTAGAAAGCTTTGATCCAGGAACTATACCCTTTCCCCCCACACCAACTGTCCCTTACAGTTTCTACAACATTTGCACTACAGAGCTTCAAAGAACCTGGGAACCATTTGCACCTTCTTGCAGATGAGCTGGCGCCAGGAGGTTGCCAGGAAGGGAAGAGGGAAACAGGAAAGCATTTACAGGAAAACATTTGCAATTCTTACACAGCAAGACATCTAAGCACTGACAGGCAGGGTCCTGACACTGTGGAGGCTTATCTGGGGAATTCAGATTAGCCTGTGCACTCCCACACACGCCAGCTGGGTGACCTTGGGCTAGTCACAGCTTCTCGGAGCTCTCTCAGCCCCACCCACCTCACAGGGTGTTTGTTGTGAGGGCGGAAGGGCAAGGAGTTTGTAAGCCCCTTTGAGTCTCCTACAGGAGAGAAAGGGGGGATATAAATCCAACTCTTCTTCTTCCCAGTCTCCTCATTTAAAAAATGGCTGCTTTTTCTGCAGAAACATCTGTTTGGGGTGCAGGTGTCCCGTCTGTGATTTAAGTATCTGCACATGTGGGAACTGGATATCTAGATGGCATTATACCTCTTTCCAAAGTCCGCTCTCCCCAGGCTCCATCCCCAAACCTCCAGGAATGTGGAGGTCCCCATCTTCAAAGTAGCTAGAAAGGGGAGGAGGGGAGGCAGAATCCCAATCACAGGAATGCTGCATTGCTCCACTAAGGATTAGAGGCCTGGAAGGTGAAACAGGATGGAGGGAATTTGGAAATGGAAGAGGCATGGCGCTTGGACTTCCCACCCCTGTTGCTTTAATAGGCATCCCTGTAAGCCTGCACCCTTCTTGGACACACACCTTAATGTGGTGAAGCGGTCTGTGTGTGTCAGCAAAGCTGCAAGCCATACTGTGGGGTTCTAGACTGTGCCGAGAGGCCCGGCCCCTGAAGGCAGAATCGCTCACAGTGGATTGGCCACAATTGAGCCAGCAGACTAAGATGGCTCTACCCCGCTCAGGGATCAAAGGCCCAATCAGCAGAAGAGAGCAGGCATGCTGGCAGGGGCTGATGGGAATTGTAGTCCAGGTGGGGGCGGGTCCAAGGCTGTGGGGATTTAAGATCTATCCCTTGCCAGGCGGCCTCAGAAATCGTCTATCTCTTGTTATGCCTTGATCACCAATAAAGTCTATAGTCTTAAATCTACAGATTGCTTTATTCTGAGACTGAGGTCTTACACTTAGACCGGTCAGGGCCCATCGGGGTTCACCCATTGCCTGATGCACCCCTCCCTAATCACCCAATTGGGCTTGAAGCAGATACCCTTGCGCCGCCCCATAGAGTTCGAGCAGATGGATGGGAAAGTGCTGGGGGGGGGGGGCGCAACCGTCAAGATGGAGCCAGTACTGATTCAGTGCGGGGAACATTGGGAGAGGTGCTCTTTTGTAATTGTGCCCATCGCCAAGTACACAGTGGCGTTGGGGTTGCAGTGGTTACAGGACCATGATCCATTGATTGACTGGGGGACAGGGTCCATTCTGCGAGCCCCCCTGTGGGACTCATCTAGCAGGGGCACCACCGGAGGAACCCAGCCCCCCCCGCAGAGAATTGGCTGGGGCAGTGGAAGCAGCAGCGCTTATACCCCCAGAGTACCAGGACTTGTCTAGGATCTTCGAGGAGGGTGAGTGTGATTGGCTATCCCCGCATCGGAGCATGGACTGTAGAACTGAGCTGCGACCAGGGGCCCAACTGCCCAAGAGCCGACTCTACCTGATGAGTCCCGCAGAGTTGGAGGTCCTGCGGGAGTTCCTCAATAAAAACCTCCGTAGAGGTTTTATCCAGTGTTGCACCAGCGAGTTTGTGGCCCCGGTACTGGGCCGAGTTATTTTCCCATTCTGAGTTTACGTTACATTTCTTTCCTGGCAAAACTAACGTCTTGGCGGACGTGTTGTCGTGCCTCCCCCACCCAGAAGCTGAGGCAGAGGCCCCCCACCATTCCGTCTTCTCCCCCTCTGTTTAGTCTGGCGGTATCCACTCAAAGCCAGTCCCACGCTTCGGTGGCCCCTCCTTCTGTACCAGTGGGCCTGGAAGAGGCGTTGAAGGAGGGCGGGAAGCAGCTGATTCCCCCAGAGGAAAACTGCAATAGCGAGGGGCTGGAGCTGAGGGAAGGTGTTTGGTGGAAGGGAGGTAAGCTGTATGTCCCGCCACAGGCCAGGAAGGTGGCCCTTCAGCTGTGCCATGACGCCAAGTCATCGGGGCACTTTGGGTTTGTAAATTCCCTACACCTAGCACGCAGAAAATTCTGGTGGCGCTCGCTGCAGAGCGATGTGGAAGCCTACGTTAAGGGTTGCCCAGTGTGCACGGGGACCAAGCGGACTTAGGGGAAGCCTCAGGGCCTCCTCCAGCCGCTCCCCACCCCGAAGAGCTCTGGCAGGTGATCTCTATGGACTTTATTACAGACTTGCCTATGAGCCGGGGGGAAATGATGATCTGGGTGGTGGTAGACCTGTTCTCTAAACAGGCCCATTTCGTCCTGTGCTCCTCCCTGCCCACCGCCAGCCGTTTAGACCAGCTGTTCATACAGCACATCTATCGCCTGCATTCCACTCCGGAGAAGGTGATATCGGACAGGGGTGGACAGTTTATCTCTAGGTTCTGGTGTCACTTCCTAAAGCTATTAGGCACGGAGCAAGCCCTTTCCTCAGTGTTTCACGCACCCACAGACGGCCAGACCGAACTAACCAGATGCTAGAACAGTATTTACGGTGTTATATTAACTACCACCAGGATGATTGGGTCGACTTGCTCCTATTCGCAGAGTACGCGTCCAATAATGCAGTGCACAGCGGCCCCAGGAAAAACCCCTTCAAGGTGGTGACAGGCAAGCAGCTTAAACCCTTTATGTTTTTGTCCGATATGTCAGGAGCGCCAGTACAGCTTCAAGGGTGGGTGCAGTCTATCCGGGAGGCCTGGGGACCCATGCAAAAGTTGCTGGACAAAGCAAACCGTGACTATAAGGTGCAGGCTGATAAGAAATGGCGCCCCCTCGCCCTGGCAGTAGGGGATTGGGTGTACCTCTCAACGAAGAACCTCCGGGGGCTTCAGGCTTGCCGGAAATTGGGACAGAAGTTTTTGGGCCCATTCCAGGTAATTAAGGTGATCAGTAACAGCCAAATTGGATTTGCCAAAAAGGTTTCGGGGGTGCACCTGGTGTTTCAGAGTAGCCTACAGAAGGCAGTGGCTCCCTCGGACCAATGGCACCCACAGGAAGAGGTTCCACCGCCAGAACCTGGAGGTGCGCAGCATCTTGGACTCTCGGATTTACCAGAAGAGGCTGCAGTATTTGGTGGCCTGGATACATTTCCTGGAGGGGATGAATTGAGTGGGTGGACGCCAAACATGTCAGCACACCGCGCTTGGTACAGGCATTGCATAGAGCATACCCAGATCACCCATGGCCATGAGGGGGGCCTTTGGGGAGGCAGAATGTCAGGATGGTCCCTGACCGGTGTTGGGAGGAGGGGGACCCACCCTCCATTCAGAGAGCCATCGGCCGTGGGCTAGGTGCCAACTTGTCTGTTCCCCCCCTCCCTTCCTTAGCATCAGACTGATAACCAGGAAGGGCCACGGCCCTCCTAGGTGTGATGGTTCCTGCCTTTTGTGTTACCGTTTTGTAACTGAATGACGGTATCGTTTCCTTTGTCTCTCTGTTGCAGCTGCGGCACCTTGGCCAGGTGGGGGCGGGTCCAAGGCTGTGGGGATTTAAGATCTATCCCTTGCCATGTGGCCTCAGAAATCACCTATCTCTCGTTATGCCTTGATCACCAATAAAGTCTATAGTCTTAAATCTACAGATTGTTTTATTCTGGGACTGAGGTCTTATGCCAGTGGGGATGGGGGAGGAGGGATCCTTAAAGGCCAGCTGATGGTTCCATGGAAGTAGGCAGAGGATTGTTTGTAGGCAACAGCTGGGCCACTGCCACTAGTGCTGTGCAGGAGAAAGTGATGGTAAAGTCACTCCTGATAATCACTCACTTTGAAACTCCTACCAGGAGACAAAATGAAAAAAGTTTTAGCACTGGAAGTTGGAACCCTCAGATGACACTGCCACAAATTTAATTGGGAAAGAGCTGAGGACAATCGTGACTAGTGATGCAACTGGACTAAACAGTATATTGTTGTGGATAACTGAAGTCAGCAGAGTAAGGTCTTGCAATCTTTATTGTTGTTTAGGTACAGTCTCTCCTCTTGGGGCTGTTCCTGCTACTGACGTTGCACAGCAAATGAAGTTCACAGCAAATGAAGTGTTACTATCTTGGCCTCCCCCCTCCCCTCAGCATCCCTCTATTTTTCAATCCCCATCTATCCAGATAAATTGTTTAATTTGTCTTCCATTAAAATCTAGTGGGGTTCAATGATAGGGACAATTTGCCACCTTGGTTTGTAGACAGATATACAGTTTTAATAGTTTAAACTATTTTTAGACGTGATCATTGTATTGATCTAATGTTGGAAACCACTCTGAGCCTGAAAGGGGAAGGGCAGTCTAGACATTTAATAAAATTAATTAAATAAATAAGACATAAAATGACCTGAAAATAGTTAAAAATTATCCTGAGCTCCACGGGGATAGGGCAGGATAAAAATCCAATAAATAAATAAACTGTCGAAGACTTTCATGGCCGGAATCACTGGAGTGTTATGGGGTTTCTGGGATGTATGGCTGTGTTCCAACAGCATTTTCTCCTGATCCTCTAAAGATGCCAGCCACAGATGCAGGCAAAAAATCAGGAGAAAATACAATTGGAGCACAGCCATACAGCCCAGAAATCCCACAACATTCCAAATAAATAAACTCTTAAACCAACAAAACAGCATAAACATTTAAGTAGCATAAAATGTCAGGGGGGAAACTGTCTAGAAGCATACTGTGGTTTTTTTAAAAAAAAAAAGATTAAGTCCTTCATTAACAGCATGAGTATTTTGGCTGAGTGCCTAAAGCAGAGTAAGGTAATGTCAGGCAATCCTTAAGGGAAGAAGAATAGAGGAGGAGGAGGAGTTTGGATTTATATACACACCCCTTTCTCTCCTGTAAGGAGACTCACAAGGGCTTTCTCCTTTCCCTCCCCACTTCCACAACAAACTCTGTGAGGTGGGTGGGGCTGAGAGAGCTCTGAAGACCTGTGACTAGCCCAAGGTCACCCAGCTGGCGTGTGTTGGAGTGCACAGGCTAATCTAGTTCCCCAGATAAGCCTCTACAGCTCAAGTGGCAGAGCGGGAATCAAACCTGGTTCTCCATATTAGAGTGCACCTGCTCTTAATCAGGGGTGGAGCAAGGGGGAACTGCACCCGGAGCATGCATGCACCCTGCCACATTGCTGCCCGCCCCCACCCTGGAATGTCCCTTGAACGCCCCCACCATGCCCCTGCACAGGCGCCTGCCCAGGGCATTGTGCCTTCCTGGCCCTGTGGGTGCTACACCACTGCTCTTAACCACTACTACTCCAGAAGGGACATTCTGTAAGTGAGGTGTTACCACTGAAAAGACCCATCCTAGCTCACTTATGCAGATGAGGTAAAGAGCTTGTAAGAAGGAAAAGGGACACATCCCAACATGATCAAGTATGCTCCATTTAACTGTACTACTATGCTATTCAGAGTACTTGACCCCGAGGTGAGCGGGACAGCACAGGACTTTGAGCCCCCCGGTGCCAAGCAATCATAGACAAGAAACAGCACTCTGAGCAGCACAGTACAGTTCCACAGAAGATACTTAACACTGTTGTAATCTGTTCCTGTTTTAAACGGTTATTCTCAATCAGGGGGACCCTCAGCATTTTAGGGGTGTTGTTCTACGTTAGTGTCAGGGCACGGCCATTGGCCGGAGGGGTTCAGAGGCCTGGAAGGCTCTACTGGATCCCGAATCCCTGAGTTGTGCCACAGAATTAAAACCTCCACGCTCGCCCAAGAGGGGAGGAATTCCTCCATCTTGCTTTGTCCTGTCTTTGGACACCACCCTCCATATTGCACACAATCAGTAAATGCCCCTCAAATCCAGCAGCCCTTGAGAGGAATGGAAGACCAGTGGGCAGAAAAACCTTTGGAAATCCCAGAATCTGAGAAAGTGGCCGCTCCATGTGAAGTTCCCTTGCACTAAACCAGATCCCTCAGCCGCCAGGGCGGGCGCTGTCTAGTCAGATGAACAGTGGCTGTCCGAGGGGTCTGCCCCGTCACCCACTCCTGCCTTGTCCTATTAACTGGGGGGTGGCAGGGATTGAACTTGGATCTTCTGCATGCCAACCAGATGCTCAACCACTGATCATCTTCTTGTTCTTTCCAAATCTCTGATTTCCTGGGATAAGCTTCGTGGCTGATTCAGTTTTAATTTAGACCTAAGTAGAAAGAGGAACTTATTTAAATTGAGAATTTGTTCACAGGAGAGGTCAAGCAGTCTGTTTGAAAACACACACAGGCACACAAATTAATTGGTATTGAAGTAAAATAGAGACATTCTCAGCTCAGGGCATGAAAGAATCATTTGTCTTCTTCCAAAATTTAATATTTACCTGCAAGTGCATTAGCAAAGATTACCGACATTTTAAATGTAACAGTCTTCAGCTCCTGATTTTCTATTAAAATAAAATATAAAATACTTGAGATCCTACCTATAGCTATTTGTGCATCCCACAGGAACAAAGTCACTCATGAACAAATACGCCTATTCTAAGCATATGCTAATTGCACCTCCAAACAATTACTTTTACCCCACGTGGACACTTCTGAAGAACTGATACCCCTTTACCAAGAACAGCTACTATTTATATCTTCCCCAGACAAGTTTCATTTCTGGTACTCTACATGAGGATGGTGTATTATTAGTACATGTGTTGGGTTTCCTGTTTTGAATAAGTTAACTAAGCAGAAAGAGGTGGTGAGAAGCACAGCCAGGTCACAGCCACTCTATTGTGACCCCACAGAGTTTCCAAGGCGAGAGATGAACAGAGGTGGTTTGCCATTTCCTGCCCCTGCAAAGCAACCCTGGACTCGCTGGGTCATCTGCCGTCCAAGTGTTCACCACGGCTAACCCTGCTGAGCCTCCAAGAGCAGACGAGATCTAGCCCGGGCCAACCAAGCTGAAAAGTATCAACCCGCTGAAAAAACAGCAGCCCTGAAGCCGTATCTTTTGGGTCGTTCTGAGCACCAGAAGAAGCTGGGAAGTCATCGTGGGAGAGCATCACAGAAGTCTGACAGCCCCAAAAAAGGTGGCATCTCCATCCAAGGCTATTTTGGCTCCGCTCCGGGGAATGGTCAGTTGAAGCTCATCTCCTTCTTCTAACCTCGCAATGCCTGCCAAGAGATCCAAATATCTTGTATAATGGCAAGTCTCACGTATAGAAATCCAGTCAAACAGAAGTAACTTACAAGGCATAACAGTTATCCCTTGATCTGGTTCTGCCATTTGCACGGCCAGTACAACATTCAGAGAAAAACAAAACCAATTTAATGCAAATCTTCGTATTTCAGACTGAGAACCAGCCCAGCGCAGTGGTGAAGAGGTGCACACTCTACTCTAGAGAACCAGGTTCAATTCCCACACTCCTCCCCATAAAGCCTGCCGGGTGACTGTGGGCCAGCCACAGGTCTCTCTCAGTCCATGCAGAGGCAGGTAGTGGCAAACCACCTCTGAAGGAGAAGGAGGAGGAGATTTGGTTTTCATACCCCATGTTTCTCTGTCTTTAAGGAGTCTCAAAGTAGCTGACAAGCTCCTTTCCCTTCTCCTCCCCACAACAGACACCTTGTGAGGCAGGTGGGGCTGAGAAAGAACTATGGCTAGCCCAAGGTCATTCAGCAGGCTTCGTGTGGAGGGGTGGGGAACGAACCTGGTCCACCGCTCACACGGCAGAGTGGGAAATCAGACACATTTCCCCTGATGACACTCTGCTGCTCTGAATGCCTCTGGCCTTGAAAGCCCTGAGGGGTCACCACAAGTCAGCTGCAACAGGACAGCACTTTCCACCACATATCCATGGGGGGCGGCCTCTAGGTGGGGCTTGAGGGATACCAGCAGTGTTCAGGAGGACACAGTCAGGGACACAGGCCCATCATCAAAGGCAAGAACCAGGCTGGGTTCAGACACTCATCTGGGTGCAAGGAAAAAGCTTCTGCTCCCCTCCTCTCCAGTTCCAAAGACCTGATGTTTACTGATGTACTTTGGCCTCACTGGGACACAACCACAAGCACCTGAAGAATGACTATTCCATTGCAACACACTTCCAAGGTGTGGATGGTTTGGATACCTCCAGAGATTTCATCAGAGGATTTCCATTAGCGGAAGCCTGAGTTTTCTGCCCCCCTCGGCCAAGGGGCAGCCCAAAATGCCCGCTGAAAGGCTAACCTGGGAGAGTATGGGGAATCCCATTCCAAACAGCTGGAAGGGGGATTGGAAGGGGAATAGGGTTACCAACTCAGGGTTGAGAAGTTCCTTGAGATTTGAGGATGGAGTCTAGGGAAGGGTGGAACCTCCGTGGGGTATAATCCCATACAGTCCACCCAGTGTGGTGTAGTGGTTAAGAGCAGGTGGATTCTAATCTGGAGAACCGGGTTTGATTCCCCATTCCTCCACCTGAGTGACAGAGGCTTATCTGGTGAACCAGATGTGTTTCCACACTCCTACATTACTTCTGGGTGACCTTGGGCTAGTCACAGTTCTCTCAGGACTCTCTCAGCTGTACCTACCTCACAAGGTGTCTGTTGTGGGGAGAGGAAGGGAAAGAAGCTTGTAAGCCACCTTGAGTCTCTTTACTGGAGAGAAAGATAAATCCAAACTAATACTACTATAAGCTTCTGAATATAAGACAGGTCTTATATTAATTTTGCTCCCAAAGATGCTTGCGTCTTATTTTCAGGATGTCTTATTTTTTTCTGTGTTCCTTGTCCGTACATGCTTCCAAACAAAAACTTGGCTAATGTCACTTTTGGGGATTTTATATTTGACTTCAGCAAAACCTCTACTGCTATTTTATTTTCCGGGATGTTTATATTCGGGAAACAGGGTGTACTCACTACTCCTCCTCCTCCTCCTCCTCCTCCTCCTCCTCCTCCTCTAAAGCAGCTATTTTCTGCAGCAGAAGTAAAATCTGTTGTCTGAATATTTCTTGTCATTCCAGGAAGTATCCAGGCGCCACCTGGAGGCTGGCAACCCTAGGGGGAAATCCGAACAAAAATCAGGATCCCCTGCACACGGAAAACCTTTATGCCCTATCCAACTCATGGTGCTCATTGTGTTTCCAACTCTGTGTAGCCAATAGGCCTCCACGAGCAATTACCACAGGTCAAGACAAGTCAAGACAAAGAATGTCAGGACTGTTTGGATGAAATAGACTGAAATGGGTGTGCACGTGTGGGCGCCGACTTATGGTGACCCAGCAGGGCTTTCAAGCCAAGGGACGAACACAGGTTGCCTTCCTTTGCTGCAATAGGAGCCCTTGCACTCCTTGGTGGTCACCTATCCAAGTCCTAGCCTGGGCTGACCCTGCTGATCTTCTGAGATCTGACAAGATCAGGCTAACCGGGACCATCAGGATCAGGGCTGACATTCAGTGATCAATATATAAAAGTGTGATTTAAAACAGGCCGATCTACACACATAAGCGTATCAAAGAGTGTGATTTCCGAGCGTCCCCTTCGACCCACACACATCCCTTCCACACCATCCTGTCAGTGGGGATCTGACAAATGCTATATTTACCAGCAGTGTAGCAAGAGTTGTTTGGGTTGGTCGGAGGCATGTTTTGGATGCAACGAAATAATGTCACCAAGCTGAGGTCACTGCCGACCACGTGGGCTTTCTTCCTCTGGATCAAGTGGCCCATCACAAACAGCTCATCCCTGTATAAAACCTAAAGTTGAAAGAGGGACTCTTCACAATCCTATGGAGACTTTAGGCAACTTTAAGAAAATCTGTTCGGATTGTTGTTTTACCTGCCCGTATACAAAGAAGTAGCCAGTCTCTCTGACCAGGATTTTATTCCCTTGTTCTTGCAGGGCTGTTCCTCTTTTGAAACTAAGCAGCCATGGCACTGTACTTGAACCATCTAAATAAGAACAAATGACTTATGAAATGTGATGAATGCACACACCCTTTCAACCAGCTTTGCAAAAGAAAAATACAGCCTGTACACTTTCTGGAGACCAATAATTTGTGCATGAAAGACAAGATCTAAAGAGCTACAAGTAGAATGTGCCGACTTCCTGTGGCTCCACACACCCTCTTCCCATCACAGCTGTTTCCAAAAATTCATTCTGGAATCTGGCAAGCTTCCAGATTGACTTCTTCCAGTGCAACTCTGGAAAACAAATTTAAAGCCCCCATGCCCAAAGTGTTTGAGCCACAAGCTTCTAGAACCAGGCAGCATACGATGATACAAAAAAAACCAGGTCAGCTCACAGCCCAAAACCCTGGGCATCCCTAAGACAGCACTCCCGGGACATTTGTCTGCAACACATCCAGATTAGGATAGTCAACACACACACGCCTTTATCGGCATATAAAACGGGACAAAGTTTTAAAATAAAACAAGGTTAAGAAATACAGTTAAAATTGCTAAAATTACTAATTTCCAGTATAAAATTTCACAAAGTGTCGATATAAAATTTCACAAATTTCACAAAATAAAACTTCTTTTTCACAAAAGACACATCAGAGCTGTTCAGGAAGTTAGATTATCTTATAACTCATGCCACTGAGAACATTGCAGAAATAAATTCATGTATTTCATGCGTATCTTATTGTATTTGGAGACTTTCAGAGCAAAGAATGAGATTATGTTTCCAACCGTGGTCATATCCATGAACAAACTCTTTTAGAGCGGTTCCATATTCTTAAATCTTCCCTCCATGGAGCTGATGGCAGCAGCATTACATCTTGCAGTAGCCAGGGGCTCTCCTCTGGGTGGGATGTCAACAGGCGAATATGCCATGATTCCTGCCTTCGCATGGGATTAATAATGTGAGAACAGAATTGGGATGGTCCAAAATGGCACTCACAGGCTGGGATGCCCTTTGGCTTGCCGGAGGGGTCAGTGGCTGGACTTGGGCAAGAGAAGACAGAGCTGTGTTACCTTGTTGCTGAACATTGCTGCTGCTGTCAGCCATCAATTGCAGGCACGGCTGTAGGACTGAAGAGAGAGATTGTAAATTAGAGGGGAAACATTATAAGGAAGAGGTAGAAACATTTGACTCGGTTCCTGAAGAAGGCTCTACCGCACATGCAAGGGAGGGGAGGGAGGGGACCCGGCATGGACTAGCCCCACCTAGGGGGGGGGGGGGGGGGGGGAGGGAGGGTGGCATGCAAGGGGGACCGGCATCTGGACATGAGCCCATCCCACCTATGAGGAGAGGAAGGAGGGAGGGTGGCATGGGGAGGAGGGAGAGTGAGGTAGCATGTAGAAGGGAGGGGAGGAGGGAGGAGGACCCGGCATCTGGACATAGCCCACCCACACTAACAGAGGGAGAGGTGGCATGCAGGAGGGAGGAGGGTAACAGTTGAGGTAACAGTTTGACTCAGCAGGAGGGCATCGAGGGTTGCCAGTTTTGCACTGGGAAGTATCTGAAAATTTGCAGTTGGAGCCTAGGGAGGGGAAGGAGGCAAAGAGGGTTGCGATGCCCTTGA
Organism: Sphaerodactylus townsendi; assembly: GCF_021028975.2. Taxonomy (NCBI): domain Eukaryota; kingdom Metazoa; phylum Chordata; class Lepidosauria; order Squamata; family Sphaerodactylidae; genus Sphaerodactylus; species Sphaerodactylus townsendi. The sequence continues at coordinate 192,389,940 of NC_059425.1, forward strand.
GCTGCCATTTTCCCCAGGAAAGCTGGGGTTCAACTGTCACAGCTGTCGCAAACTAAGTCCATCTCCCTCCACAAAACCCAACAGAATATCAGAAATTACCGCATGGCAGATAAGAAGGAAGCTAGCCATTCTCCACATTTCTCATCCCAGCTTTCCCAAAGGGGAATCCCTTCCCAAGTCACCTGGGAGAGGTTTGGGAGGCAGGGCAGCAGGTGTTTCTCCTTGTAAATCAAGTGAGGACTGGAGTATAGACCTCTCTTCCTTTCCATAAGGCAAGGAGGATGGCTACTGATAAATAACATCACTTCACCAGGGCCACAAAGCTGAGTGAGGGTAAAGTGTGAGTAACAAAATTTCTTTCAAAGACTCTTGTCGTGTCCCACCAACAGCTGGAGTCTAGTCACAAAAGAAATGTGAAAAGCAGCAGTTTAACAAATCTTATCGATATCTGACAAAGGGAACTTTGATTATGCATCTGGGTACAGCTTATACCCTGAAGATCCTGTTTGTAAGGTATTCCTGGACTCTAGGAATACCTTACAAATACCTTGGGAGAAGCAGTGGCGTAGTGGCTAAGAGCAGTGGCTAAGAGCAGGTGCACTCTGATCTGGAGAAACCGGTTTGATTCCCAGCTGTGCCACCTGCGCTGTGGACGCTTATCTCGGAAATTCAGATTAGCCTGGGCACTCCCTCACACGCCAGCTGGGTGATCTTGGGCTAGTCACAGCTTCTCGGAGCTCTCTCAGCCCCACCCACCTCACAGGGTGTTTGTTGTGAGGGGGGGGAAAGGGCAAGGAGACTGTCAGCCCCTTTGAGTCTCCTGCAGGAGAGAAAGGGGGGATATCAATCCAAAGTCGTCGTCTTCTTCTAATCTAAGAAATCCCAAGAGGCTGAGGCTGAACTCCTCAGGACACTCACCGAGGGGTCAGCTGAGCCACACAGTCCATTTACACCCCCTGGAAACCAATCAGAGCCTAGCAGCCCCACACCCAATGCTGGTGAAACGTCATCCTCGCTCTGGCTGGCACAGCAACAATGGCAGCATAGGGCAGAATCACAGCGAGGCATAAGCTGGCACCTCTCTGGCACCTCTTACTCCAGACAAAGGATCAGCCCCACCTCCTCCCCAGACCACGCAAGCAGTTATGGCAGAACAGAGACCTCTGCGACTGAACCAGCCTCTCAGGCAGCAGGTGGCCAGAACCACTCTGCTCTGGCGTCAACGGGGCCAAAAGCACAGAGGAGCTGATAATGGTACCAGGAATGCCGTAGGAAGGACATTTGGTAGTCAAAGCCAAGCTAGAAACGACATGCCACCAGCCCTCAGAACTCATACAAAAAGCCCACTGAAAGAGGGGGGCAGTGATCTGCCCCTCTCTCACCACCAAACACAAAACAGGAGGTTTGGGTTCACTCAGCTCTTAGAGAAATGGACCGATCATTTCAACAATCTATGTGCCTTTGTTCTTCCTTATCCTTGTGCTAGTCTCGCAAACGTGTTCATCGTTGTTCCTGCTTGGGGGGGAACCTCCATTTTAGTCTTGTTCAGACTAAAAGCGTCAGCTCCAAATAATCCAGCTGAAATCTGCCAGAAGACCATTCTCCTACTCAGATTCATTTTCATAGCATTCATGACTGTTCTTTGCAATTCTTTCCTGTAAGTCAATTAATCCGGCTTGAACCCACTCATCTGTGGAGTTCTTTCTTGGCTGACCTAGTCCCCTGAATTTGCCCCATGGTGGGTTCAAGGCATTTCACATCCCCCCAAGCATGTTGTGCTTATCCCATGCCTTAGTTGAACCAGGGTAGAGACTCTGGCTCTCAGATGTTCAGGAACTACAATTCCCATGCTGACAGCCTCTGCCATGGGCATGGTGGTTCCTGAACATGCTGACTGGGGTAGAATAATTCCTACCCTGGTCCAGATAAACTAACAACAGCACACAAGTGGGAGGGGGCCTTCCCTGCATGAACACACACGAATGCATGCAACTGCCTCGACTGAATTGCATGCGGCTGTTCAGACCCTTGGGCCAGACAGATTAGTCTTGTCTACTCCAGGAATGTCACATCATCTAGGAGGGCCTGATCCTTTTAAACTGGAGATGCCAGGGATTGAACCTGGGGCCGTCTGCATGCCAAGCAGATGCGCTGCCACTGAGCCACTCGGCCTCTCCTCACTTGAATCTTTTGCTGCCCCAGGCAGTGGTTGAGCTGTGGAATCAGTCCTGAATTGCTCTCTTAAAATGCAGCTACTGGAAGCAATAGTGCAGAGGTGTCCAAATCATGACCCTCAGATGTTATGGACTACAGTTCCCCATAATCCCCTGCCAGCATCATGCTGGCAGGGGGGATTCTGGGAACTGTAGTCCATGGGATCTTTGAGGGCCATGATTTGACACACCTTTGTCTATCGTGGGTTTGGGCAGAAGAAGGACACATCAGGAAATAGGGACTTAGGCCAGACAAGACAGATACAGGACTTGTTTCCTAGGTTAGTACAGATTGTTTTTCTGATCAACATCAACTTCTTGTTTCATCCCTGATGCATCATTCAGGTGCATTGCCAACATTGTATTTTTATTTATTTATTTATAAATATTTATACCAGCATCTCTCGGCACCTTACAGATTTAAAAAAACACCATTAAACCGTCATAAGTGAAATATAATATAAATACCAAAACAACAATAAAAATAGCATTAAAATAACCCCAACCATCGCACACCAGACCAGCAGGCATACAGAAGGTTTCCAGGAAGGCTAAAGAAGAAAGTCACCCTCCATGTCCCTGCCCTCCCTCCCACCCACACCTTGGCAGGGGAGGGGACCATGAGGAGTGCCTCCTCCTGTGACCCCAGTGCTGTCGACCTGAACATACAGGTGCAGACACTTTCAGGTAGGCAGGGCCCACACCACTTTGGGCTTTGTACATTAATATCAACTCCTTGCATTGGGCCCAGAAGCACACTGGGAGTCAGCGTAGTCCCTTGTCTGGCCAGATGTACTGGCTAACAGCCTCACTGCTGAATACTGCACCAGCTCCAACATCCAGACTGTCTTCAAGCACAGGCCCATGTAGAGCACATTACAGTTGTCCAAACAAGACGCTTCCAGAGCATGTAATGCTATGGCCAAAGCTGGCAAACCAGATGGAGATGCTGGGAAAGGCCCTTGTGGCCACCCCTGTCACCTGGATCCAGGAGCACTCTCAGATCTTGCACCAGGTTCTTCTGGGGCCTCATCCAGAACCAGGTGTCCTGTGATCTCATGGACCTGGGAGCCCAAAACACAGAGAACCTCTCAGCTTCAGTTTGTGGGTCCTCATTCAGCCCATAAGCTTTCATGCAACGGCCCAGCACATGGAGTGCCTCCAGGGACGTAGGTATAGAACACATGGGAGGCGTGGTTTGGAGGGCCACCCCCCTCCCACCCCTAGGGCATGGCCACGCCTCCCCAAGCCCCACCCCTGGCTAAGCTTTATAAAGCAGCTCTCCTCGAGGTCGGGGATGGCAGACTCTACTGCCCTGCCCTGCCCTACCCTGCCCCTCCCCTCTGGGCAGAGGCATAGAGAGGAAAAGAAATGGAGCCTGGTGCAAAAATCTGGAGTCTTCGCCCCCCTCCCCAGGCAGCTGCCTGTGATGCTGGAATCCACCCCCCAAACAGCATCACTTTCAATGGTGTTTAAATCTAGAGCCCAAATTCTCCTTTTTAAATCCACCTTAAAGGAGAATCTGGGGGGTCCCCTGGATAAACAACATTGAGAAGTGATGCTGTTTTAGTGAATTACTCCCCACCCTGAAACAAAAGCCTCACTTTCACGTGGTGTAGTGGTTAAGAGCAGGTGCATTCTAATCTGGAGGAACCCGGGTCTTGATTCCCTGCTCTGCCACTTGGGCTTGTGGAGGCTTATCTGGAAATTCAGATTAAGCCTGTGCACTCCCACACATGCCCAGCTGGGTGACCTTGGGCTGGCTAGTCACAGCTTTTTGAGACTCTCGGCCCTACCCACCCTCACAGAGGGTGTTTGTTTGTGGGAGGAAGGGCAGGGAAGTTGTAAGCCCCTTTGGGTCTCCTACAGGAGAGAGGGGGGGGATTATAAATCAAACTCTTCTTCTTCTTCTAAACTGGGGACCTCAGATTCTCCCTTTAAAAGCCATGCGAGAAGGGGTGGATTTAAAAGGAGAATCTGGGGAAATTTGGGAATTGCCACTGTCAGGGTGCAATTGTTAAACTAGAAGCACCAAACTTTCAGGTATCTTTAGGAGTCTCTCCTAATGATACCACCCGGAACTGGTGAAGTTTGGTTCAGGGTCCAAAGTTATGGTCCCTCAAAAAATGTAGCCCCCATCTATTAGCTCCCATTGGAAACAATGGGGGGATGGGGAACACCCAACTTTGGGGAGTCCAGCAGCTGGACTCCCTGGACCAAGCTCCGCAAAGATTTGGTGATCAATAAAGAGACTCCTCCCTGATTATACCTTCCCAGGTGCTTGGCGAATTAGTCTCAGTGAACCCCTCAAAGAGTGTGTAGCCCCATCTTCTATTAGTCTCCCATTGGAAACAATGGGGGATGAGGCACCCAACTTTGGGAGTCCTGGCTTTGGACCTCCCCTGAACCAAACCCTCACCAAACCTGGGTGGTATCATCAGCAGAGTCCCCAAGTAATCCCACAAAGCTTCTGGTGCTGCTAGCCCAAACAATGTGCCCCTGCAGACCAAAAACAGAAAAAAAGCACTAAAATGTTTTTAAAACCCACGAACGGAGGGGCGGAGCTTCGGACATGAATGGGGGGGTTCAAACCCGAGAACTCCCCTCCTTACCTACGTCCATGAGTGCCTCTCCTGACTCTGATGAAATGGAAAGATAGAGCTGGGTGTCATCTGCATATTGATGACACTTGACTCCAAATACCATGATGACCTCATTCAGTGTCTTCATGTAGATGTCTGAATAGTGTAGATGACAGAACTGAGCCCTGGGGAGCCCCACAAGGGAGCTCCCATGACTGTGAGCATGAATTCCCCAATGCTGTCTTCTGGAACTGATCCTGAAGGTAGGAGGAAAACCACTATAACACAGTGCTTTCCAACTCCAGTCCAGCAAAATACCATGGATTATGGTATCAAAAGCCACTGAGAGATCAAGCAGAATCAACAGGGTAGTGTTCCCCCTGATCCCCTCCCAATAAAAGTCATCTCTCAGGGCAACCAAGGGCATTTCTGTGCCATAACTCTCAACCTTGATTCTAGCCAGTATTTGGATGGGAGATGCCAAGAAATACCAGGGGTATGATATGAAGGTAGGTAAGGGCAAACCACCTTTCAACATTACTCAAAAACCCTGTGGGGGTCACCATAACTCAAATGAGATTTGATGGCAAAGTGATAAAAATAATAACAATAATCCTCTTTGCATCCTTCTCTGTACTGATTCAAATCTCTTCACTCACCTGCTTCGCTGGCACGTGGCAGAGATCTTTTCCTTCTGTTTCTGCTCCACATTATCTCTTGACTACTTTTATGCAATCCAGACAAGATTCCCTGGCCAACAACACAGGCAGACAATTACAAGCGGTTCATGTAATCCCAGATAAAAGAAACCAGTTCCTGGAAGCCTCAGAACTCAAGGGGCAAAGGGGGAAGCTCTTGCTAAGCTCCAGTCTGAAAGAGAACTTGCACAAGACGATGTGCCGTTAGTGTAGAGCACCAGAACAACTGGCAAAGGGGTATGAAATAAGTGTTGAGTCAGTGTTGGAAATGTGAGCATCAAGAAGGGATGTTTTGTTCATGATGAGCTTGTGGGAAAGCGAAGCAATTCTGGAGGTCAATACATGCAATAACTCAGCAGATTTCAAATGAAACCCGGGATTTATCTGTTGGGACTTCTGGAAACAAAATATGGAACTTTGTGTTTACATGAGACAGTAGCAACAAAGAATACTTTATGCATCGAAATGGCAACTTCAACTATAACCTACAATTGAAAGAATGGTGGGTGAAGGTTATCAGAGCTTCCACAGAGATGGCTGAATTCACTTTGTTACTCAAAGTAAAGAAATTTACTTAAATTTTAGAACAATTGGAAATAACCCTTGATAGATTATTTTGGACAAAACAATAGAAAAAATAAATTGATGATTAGTGGTCCTAGCAGATTAGGGACATTTAAAATATAGATCCAGTTGAGAAAGGTGGAACTTTTCTTATTAATAACTTTACAGATCCAATTTTACTGATGTCATGAAACAGCTAATGGTAATATTTTCTTTTAATAACATTTTCGGTGCTGACTTAAACTGGGAGTCCTTGTGGAAAATGCACTTTTGTGTGGTTTTCTTTGTTTTAAAAAAAGAAAACTTGTTTTAAAAGAACAGGTAAAATTTTTAATCAGAAAAACAACTCACCTGGCGAGAAGTTGATTCAGCCACCTCCAAGCGGGGCAGGGGGTCTCCGGGCTCCTGGATCTTGTCCAGAGGCTCCAGCGACATGGGAAATGAGGTCCTTGTCTGAACCCTGCAATTCAGTTTGCTGCTCAGAAGGGCAAGTTCTGCTTTTAATGCAATAACATGGTAAAGAGAGACAGCTGTCAAACAGGATGACACAACTATCACAAACCCTAGCAAGGTCAGTAGGAGCATCCCCTGGTGATCCAAACCATTCCCAGGAGGAGGAGAGCAGGAGGCAGAGCCTTTTCCTCGATTGAAACTCATCGATTTCATGCCTCCTCCTTTAACAAAACTGGGTGGGAAAGTTCTGCTGTTTCTCCTTATGGGGAGGGATATCTTTTGCCTTTTGCATCCAAGACAGAGTAGCCAAAAATTGCTCACTAGACACAACTTCCTGTCATGTGGCTCTCATGATTGGCCACGCACATTGTTTTTGCTCTGTGCCTTGACAAGAATTGCCGTCTTTGTGGTTCCGCCAACTGCCTTCCTCATTTCAATTTCAGTTCATTTTATGCCATTCTGACCTTGCTGTTGCTCAAAGATCCTCTCATAGTCAGAGATGCCAACCTGGACGGGACACTTTGAACAGTTTTTGCATTCTGATTTACCTCGAAGACAATAGATTGGATGGGAGGCCCAAAGCAATACTGTCAATTTCTTCTACATACCAAACATACCGTGACTTTGATATTTTCATTTTCCTAGATAAGTCCATAAATGGAGCCCTGCTGAATCAGACCAGCAGCCGATCCAGTCCAGCGTTCCTGCCTTACACAGTGGGCAACAAGGTATTCTAGACATAGAGGTCAAGGCAGATGATGTTGCCTCTAGCATTGGTATTTAGAAGTTTCCTCTCCGACTGTACCATTAGTGATGGCTAGTAGTATCAGGATCTATCCTCCATGCATCTGTCTAATTCCCTTTTGAAGCGTGTGTCCATCCTTACATCCTCTAACAGTGAATTCCACATTCAAATACCTGTGGAGAAAAATAAAGAAGTATTTCCTTTGAGATCTACTAGCCATCCATTTAATTGAATATGAGATGTAATTATTTTGGGAGATAAAAGGTTAGGTAAATTCAATTGAGCAAGTTGAATGGGATTTGTTGGTGACAATTATGATAAAAACCTTGTTAAAAGTTTACCACATAGGGTGGATGATTGGAAATACAATAATCAAATATGACCATCAACAGAAGCTAATTGACAGTACTTCATATTATGTAACATAATGATTTTCTTTAGATCTTTGATTCATTCTTAACTCCATCTTAAAAGAATTAACAAAACAGGTTGGGGAGGGAGGCCTTCATTTATCAATGTATAATATTACATCTCTTCCCTCAAAAGAAACTGGTCATTAAAATTACTACCCATTTGATCATTACAGACTGCATTATTGGAAGATCTTATCTCAGTTCTTATCACCAATACTGCAAGAATCTAAAAGAAGACAAAGCGTATCTATCTTGGATGACAAAATTTATTCCCAGCATGAAGATATATCATGAGTCAGAGACTCACTTCTTTGGTGCTATTGAAGAAAATCATATTGTGGCTTTTATAAGATTATCACTTTTTTAAAATAATGTTTTATACAACATTGACAGAAGATACCACATGTACCAGCCACCCTACATAGATAAAAAAGCAGATATGAAATACAAAGGGTGAACCTCCATCCCCCATAAAATAACCATTAATAATCCATACAATGACATTTAATTTAAAAGATCAGAATAAAGAATTGTATGGTTCCCATCCCATATGCATATTTCTAACTGACCAAAGTCCATTTGCTTCTATACCAACACCAATATGTTGTTATTGTTCCTATATTTTTTTAAAAATTAGTTCCACTAATACCTTATCTGTATATATAGCTAATGTATAACAAACAACAAAAAATATATAATCTTTTACTAGCAGAGGGTTGAACCGGAGACATATGGGGTGTGGTCCCAAAGTGCAGCGGGGTCCCCGAATGCGTAAAGACAGCAAGGTCAACACCCTTGAGGCGATTGAGATTAGAGCTGGAAGCCAATGCATGCGGTACTTAACACAGTTTGAATATGATCACGGAGCCCCACTGGACCAGTTTCAGTTTCTGGATCAAACACAAGGAAGGCCCACATGCAGAAGCGAGTTACAATAGTCTAGCCTGGAGTGACTGTTGCATGGATCACAGTGGCTGGGTCTGTGTTGGAGGAGCCAACCGTCAGGCCTGACGAAGATGAAAGAAGCATGCACCCTAGGTTATGGGCCACCTGGGTCTCCATTGAGGCAGTCCAGGTGGACCCCCAGGCTGTGAGGAGGAGGTCAGTGCCAATGGGACCAGCTCCACTACGGTGATTGGAAATTTAATACCTCTCCCTCACGACCATGCCAAAGGATCTCGTCTTCAATGGATTGAGTTTTAACCTGCTGCTGCTGTAACCAACCAGCGACCGCCTCAAACAATGCTGTAGAGCCGCGGGAAATGACAGCTCCCCTCCCCTCCATCAACAGAATGAGCTGAAGTGTGTGTCATCAGCATACTGATGACAGATCAGCCCAAAGCTCCGTACCAACTGAGCAAGGGGTAGCATGTAGATATTAAATAACAGTGGGGACAGCAGTGCCCCCTGAAATACCATAATGAAGCAGGCACCTCCAGCGAGGGAGGCATGCCGCAATGAAGCGAGAGCACCTCCCCACACCACACTTGCTGGCTTTGCCCCAGGAGAGGAAACAAGACAATCCACTGAAGGACACTGCCCCGGATCCCAGAAGCTGACCAGGTGGAGCCCAAAAAAAGAATTGTGGAAACCACATCAAATGCTGCTTGGTAAAGATCTAATAATACCAGCAGGGGCCAATCCGCCTCGGTCAAGTTGCATATGTAGCGGATCTGTGACAGCGGCGAGAACCGTCTCCGTCCCATGCCCAACTACGGAAGCCAGACTGGAAGGGATCGAAAGCCGATGTGTCATCCAGAAAACCTTGAAGCTTCTCAACACACCACTCTCTCAATTACCTTCCCCAGAAATGAAAGATTCGAGACAGGGCAGTAAGTGGCCAGATCTCAGGGATCTAATGATGGTCTTTTCAAGACTGGGCAGACCACTGCCTCCTCCAACCCACCCAGAAAGACTCCTTGCTCCAAGAGATTGATAATCTTCAACCTTGGAATTGGGTTGTAGCTCCATGACTTGGAGTTTAATAATAAACCAGGAAGGGACACAGATCCAGAAGGACAGGTAGTAGGTCTAACAGCAGCCAAAGGCCCTGTCAACATGACTTCAGAGAGCAGGGAAAACTAAGGTCAAAACAAGGACCAGAAATTAGCAAGGGAGCCTCCAGTTCACTAATTGTAGTCAAAGTGGCGTGAAGGGTCCTGGCGGAAGCGATGCGACTTTATCTGCAAAAAAAAGCTCATAAATACCTCACGGGTAGTATGTAATTGAGAATTTGTAGAGCCACCTCTGATAAAGAGGTCAAGGAAGAATCAGTACTCTACGGAACAATTGTACCCGGGTGAGAGCTAGCAGATCTGCGAGAGGAGGAGAAAACCCTCTTCGCCTCCCTGCGTCGCCATCTCATAAGCGTCCCTATAGGAGGATGCTCGCCCAGCTTCGTCATGAGATTTCCTCCACATTAGCTCTTGGCGTCCCAGGCACCTGTTTCATATGGCGCAGCTTCCTCCGTATACCATGGAGCCTACATTGAATGGGGGCGCAGAGGGACATTGGGAGAGCAACAACCTCAATGACATCGGAGGGTCGGGAGTTCCAATCCTCCACCCTGTTCATCCAGGCATTGCTGGCGGGTTCAGGATACCTTAGAGCATTCAGGAAGCCAAGAATTGAATCCACGCAGAGTCTCGATGGGAGGGCATAAATCAGTGGTGTGGCATGTGCATCCAGACCTTCCAGGCATGATGGGTGGGACCATGGCAGTCTATCAACAGAGGATACGACCAGATTAACCCCCGACCCAAAGACCAAATCCAACATGTGACCCGGCCTCATGGGTGGGAGACAGATCTTATTAAGGAGAGGCCAAAGCGTCACCATGGATAACACACCAAGGTTAGCAGCTACCGTACATTACCTTGGTGTCGGCGTGGACATTAGAAATCACGCAAGATGATAAGCCTGGGGAACCTCAACGCCCAGTAGGCCACCACCTCCAGGAGCCACAGGAGGCCCGTCCCCTAGTGCGCTGGGCGTGCCAGTACACCAGAAGGACTGCCAACCTCTCCGTGGCCAACCACTCCAGGCCGACACACTCCATGCCCGGTGATCTCTGGGTGGGAGACAGCCCTAAAGGAAATGGAATTACGGATGAACATTGCCACACCACCACCCCGGCCCTGTGTTCGTGACTGGTGGAGACACGCAAAACCTGGTGGCGTGGTCTCGCCCAAGGTGACGGTCTCCCCCTCACGCACCCAGGTCTCAGTGACACAAGCCAGATCCATTTGCAGATCTCCAAGAAAATCCCGGAGTACTGTGGTCCTGGCATTAATCAACACCAGGGATGAAGCAGGGTGTCCCTGAACCCAACCATCCTCATTCCTAGGGATAGGTCGGAGGTCAGAAAGTGAATGAGCATGTCCATATCTCATCCACTGTCTATCATATGGCTGCCGCCCACCGCTATATTTACCCTGACCCATCAACACTGGGATCCCCAGCCCCAAACAAGGTGCCCCCATTCCTCCCCTGCCCCCCTCTATCTCCTAACCTAGCCCTACTAAAATCCTCCACAATAAGTGGGCTCAAACCTACTAACCTAACTAAAACTACACTACTATAAGCAGGCTGAGCAAACTAACTACCCTTACTCCTTACAGTATATTAGACAACCAACTACCCACTACTCTAATAAGTAACCTACTATAACTCTAACCACTAACTATAACAGCTAATGAATTTCAATAGCAGCTATCTATTAAGTTATAGGTAAAACAATCAATTAATCAGGTGGGAAGAAAAAACACAGGGTCCAAGGATTGTCACTATGTAACTGCCCAGTGCTCTCACCAGTGGGCCGTAGATGGTATATGTATAGTGTGGGAGCTATCAGTGCATAAAAGGTGGTATATATGATGATATCCAGGCACTCCAATGACAGTGTCAATGTCCGTGCAAAACCAGGAGAGGGCACTAGTTTACATTCACAGCGCAATAAGGGAGCTGCTGCCACTAGTTCCCAAACCTCCAGCAGGATCGTGGGCGATGACGGGTGGGCGAGTGCAACCGTCGGGGGGCTCCTGCCACTGGCTACCCCCAACAGATCCAACATACAGTGCCCCACAGTCAGAATGTGCCTCTTCAGACGCAGCCTGTCTGGCTCTCTCACCGCCGTCCCAGGCCGCAAGACTCCCAACCCGTCCACCGCAGCCTCAGCCAGGCCCCAGCTCGTGCCCAAGAATAAGGGGGGGGTCTCTGCCACCAACCCCAGCATCAGCTCTGCTGAAATACTTCGGGTTGCTCCGTCCCCTTTCTGGGCCACGTAACTCTTGGCTCTTGATCGCAGGGCTCCCAGCTCATCCACCACAGCCTCAGCCAGGCCCCAGCTCATGCTTGGGAATGGAGGGAGGGGTCTCGGCCACCGACCCCAGCCCCGTCTCTGCCGGGATATTCCGGGCTGCTCCGTCCCCTCTCTGGGCTGCTCCGTCTCTTCTCGCCAGCACTCCGTCCCCTCTCGTTAACACTCACCGGCACCTCAACTCGCCAAATTTGCTTGAAGGGAGCCGATACTATGGGGACACCCAGGGCTACAGCCGGCGGGCGAAGGAGGCAAACAGCGAGGAAGCCGGAGGAGGAAATCGGAGACTTTCTCATACACCTACGTTTAAGTTTAGCGTCTAATTGTTGTTTCTCCTGTGCTCCTGGTATTTCTCCGTTCTTGTTATTGCTGTGCCCTCTCCCAGAATATCACACGTAAGAAGTGGGTAAAAACAATCTCTTTGGGATGATGAAACTGGGAGGTTTTAAAACAATGAAACGGAGTTCCACGTGAAATGAGAAACTCCGTCGTGGGCACCTATCTTGGGTCCTGTTCCCTAATGTTAAAGGTTGCCCCACATGTTGCAATGGCCAAGAGGGGCACAAGGGGAAGGTGTCTGGCCTCCTCCAGCCCCTGCCAGCACCCTCCCACCACCCTGGAAGGAGTGATCTCTATGAATTTCATTACCGATCTCCCTTCCAGCAGGGGAAAATCGGTGATCTAGGATGGTCATGGACTTGTTTTTCCAAAGCAAAGCGCCACTTCGTCCCTTGTACATTGCTGCCGAAGTAATGGCGAAACAAGTTAGCAGCTCATCTGTTTGTGACCCACGTCTACCAGCTACACGCTGCCCCTGATAAGATCGTATCGGATCGTGGCAGTTTATTTCGCAGTTCTGGTGGCACTTTCTGAAGGTGCGGGCACCGAACAAGCTCTTTCCTCGGCGTTTCATGCAGCAACCGGTGGTCAGTGCGAATGTACGAACATGACACTTGAACAATATTTATGGTGCTACATTAATTTCCATCAGGACAATTGGGTTGACCTTCTGCCTTTCGCTGAGTTTGCCTACAACAACGCGGTGCATAGCAGTACGGGAAAAAAACCCTTTGAGGTTGTTTCGGGACAGTTGGCTAAGCCGTTTCCTTTCCTGGGGGAGGTCCAGCAGGGGCCCATGGAACTGCAGGAATGGGTGAAGATCATCCGGCAAGCGTGGGGCCCAATGCAGTTAGCCCTGGAGAAGGCTAAGCAGGGTTACAAGTGGCAGGCCGATAAAAAATGGCAGCCGTTCACTCTTGCGGTAGGGGATTGGATGTATATGTCCACCAAGAACTTGCGGGGCCTGCAGTGGTCTAGGAAACTGGGAAAAAATATATTGACCTTTTCAGGTGCTCAGAGTGATTAATGATGTGACAGCCGAGTTACAGTTGCCTAAAAACTTGAAGTCTGTACATCCTGTTTTTCATTGCAGCCTCCTCAAGAAGGCGCCTCCCCCCGCATGACTGGCACCCTCGCCCCTCACCTGTTGTGGTGAGGGGCGAGTCTCAACACGAAGTGAAAAAGGTGTTAGATTCCCGGGTGCATAGGTAAGATGACTACAGTATTTGATAACTTGGACCCATTTCCCGGCTGGGGACAATGAATGGGTTGATTCTATTATAATAATAAGCCTTTATTTGGCATAGCAATTATCATAACACAATAAAAAAACCTGAGATAAAAGGCACACAAATACAAAGGTTTAAGATAGAATATAAATTATTGATTGTGCATCACCTCCAGTAAAAATCGTGCTACCAATTCACAAGTTTCATTGTCAGAATTGTCCAGAAGGAAAGGGAGTCTACCTGATTCTCCCATTTCACTAGGTATCCTAGAAAGAATATTGGAATATTTTAATCTGATATTATCAAATTTAGGGCAGCAAAGCAGTTGGTGTGCCGACGTTTCAATTTGTTGTTCACCACAAGAGCATACCCTTTCGCTCATTTCCAAGTTGTTAAATCTACCACGCAAAAAAGCGGAGGGGAAAACATTGAAGCGAGCAAGTGTGAGGGCTCTTCTCTGCATAGGATAAGTCAAAAAATACAAATAGGGAGCCATCCTGTTTTGATATAAAGGTATTGAAAGATGTAAAGGTGAATAAGTTTTCATAGCAGCCCTAATTAAATTAATCCTCATAAGAGGGTTGATTCTGTACATGTATCGAGCCTTGCTTGAGTGGAAGGCGTTTCACCGAGGCTTCACGCCGATCGTCGGCCGAGAAATGGGGGAGGTCTTAAGGGGGGCGGAATGTCAGGACCATGCCTGTCAGTATCTTGATGTCTTGCTGTGTGTGATTTGCAATTGTTTTCCCGTTTCCCTCTTCCCTTCCTAGCAATCTCCTGTTAGCAATCTCCTTGGCACCAGCCCATCTTCAAAGAGGTGTGAAAGATTCCCAGGTCCTTTGTAGCTTTATAGTAGAAACTGTAATGGACATTTGGTGTGGGGCGAAACGGGGGGGATTAAAAGATATAAGTCCTGGATCTGAGCTCTCTAGCTCAGATCCTGCTATACATTGTTACTCTTCGCATCACCTGGAATAAACTGCTTTTGGACTTTCCTGCAGTCTCTGTTATTTCCACGTTCGAGAGTCTGACACACATTACACTTAATTGTGTCCGATATGCATTGTCCAAAACCACAGCACCAAAAGGAGCAGCAGATTTTATGCTGAATGCACAGAATTCTCCACTCCCTGTACTTAAGGATACATCTCCATCACCAGAACCATCTCTTGACTCAGAATACACAGTCAGAGAAGTACAGTGACACTGAAAACAGATCATATCATGGGAAGATGTTGTCATTTATTGCATATGCCAGCACACAAAAATAGGAGTAGAATTTTGCAAAATGTAGTGCTAAAAAATACATCATAATCAAAAAGTCTGCCTAGCATTTCTTTTGGTTGTACTTAACATTAAATGCTCAGGTCTAAAAACACACATAAAATGAGACACAGCTTATGAAATGTTTACCTGTAGGAATAAAACCTCGATGTCTACCCCTCCTAGCATTTGAGAATTGCCTGATCCTAAGCATGCCTCCCTCAAGTCTCAAATTCAGAACTATTCACTTTCTAGTTAAGCAGCCTTCGGATTGCAGAATTTTATTTGGATCTTAAATATTCTTTATTTGTAAATAAGAAATTTACACCTCTACATGGGACCGTCTGGCCCCATATGTCCCACGTCGGTCTCTGCGTTCGGCAGAGGCCAACTTGCTGGAGATTCCTGCCCCCTCCATGATGCGGCTGGCCTCTACCAGGGCCAGGGCTTTCACGGCCCTGGCCCCTGCCTGGTGGGATGATCTCCCGCCAGCTGTCCAGGCCTCTCTTGCGGGGACCCTAAATGAGTTCCACGCAGACCTGTAAGACTGAGCTATTCCATTGAGGCCTTTGGGGAGGCCGAGCTGCTGGTCTCTGTTAACAGCTTGGACCCCCCTCTCAGAGGAGTTTAAATGGTCATACGCCATCTGTATTTTAAATGGTTAAGAACTTAAGCGCTGCATTTTAATATTTAATATTGTATTTTATCCTTCCACTTGTTTGTATTAATGTTGTAAACCGCCCTGAGCCCCTCGGGGGAGGGCAGTATATAAGTGGAACAAATAATAAAATAATAAATAATACATGTTAGTGTTGCAACTTGTCTTAAAAAATTTTTTTTACATTATCCTAACTAGAATCTACCCGTTACAGTTTTATTGCACCTTATACAGAGGGCTTCAAATTGAGCAAGAATTTTCCTAGAGTTTTCTGTAATTTTAAAAAATCCTAATAGAAACTCACTGAATTTCATTACTGTTTAGGAGTCTGACAGGCTGAAAAATATATCAGGGCTCCAAGAGCACCTCACCCCCAGGCTGTTATATGGATGTAAGTCCAACTGTCTTTAACAAGTTTACTTCCAATTAATTAGTGAATAAGACCACAGCCGGGGGGGGGGGGGGGGAAACTTTTCCTCAGTCAGTATCTTGCAAAGTGGAATCTGTTATTTAAAAAACAAAAACAAATGGACGTCAATATATCTGCCATTAAAACTGGGCTCCACAAACTTGTGCAATATTATTTCAAACTGTGTACTGGCCTCGTTTTCATTTGGAATGGCAACTAGATGAGTACAAAGAAGCACAATCCTAATAGCATGCTCTATGAGCCGACTTCAGGGGGCCCTTACATACGGCTGCCATTTACCCGAGGAAGAGATGCTGCTGCTCAAGCAAAAATATAGATCCGATTCCACGGAACGCGCCTTCCAGGAAAACATCATGTGTTCCAGAAGCAACAAACTATCCAATTATTATAAAATAATGATGAAAATATTAAATTGCCATATTTTGTCTGAAATCTGCTAACAAAATCCAAGTTTGTGGTGGGAGGGGTGGCATATTTCAATGAACTGCCTCTCTTCCAAAACAATTCCCACAACCAATCTCCGATCATCAACCTGGGGTTCGTTTCTCCTGCTCTTGAAACTGCGTCAAGGCCGGCGCTGCCTCCTCAGACCGGCAGGTCCTCCTGAGAGGTCTTCCACACCACCTGTGGTCTGGTCCTTTTCAAATGGAGATGCTGAGGAGTGAACCTGGGGCCTTCCGCATGCAAAGCAGCCGTTCTCCCACTGAGCCGCTGCCCCGACAGAGCCAGCGACAGATCCTAGATACCTGGGATTGTGTCAGCAAACAGGTAACAGGCTTATTTTGCTTCCTATAAAAGTTGAGAGCAGGAATGTGTTTCCAAAACATTGTTCTAAAATGCTACCATGTACAAGTGCTGCCACAGCCGAAAAAAAAATCTACAATCTTCTTTTTACTGATCTATAATGCAACTAGTGATTATACGGTAGCAAAAGGAGAAGCTGGGAGGTGGTGCTGGAACTATGACGTCAGACAGAAGGATATCAAAACAGAAGAACAAAACTGAAAGTAAATATCTCCTCATGATCCTTGAGTCTGAATGATGAATTAGGGTTTGAGCCTGTAAGGACTCCTACTAGAATCCAGGTCTACCACATCCTCCAGAGTCCTTTGTACATCGGTGCAACCTACTTACTTGAGATGCGCAGCAGTCGGACAGGAGAGGGGCTGGATCTCAACCAATGTGCTCCTTTTCCTCTTCCATAACCACAGGAAAGGAGTCCAGTACATCCTCCTCGACTGGCTTTTTAAAAGAAGAGCTGGGACAGGTTGGCCTTGGATTCCCCCAAGCCCTAAAGGAGCCCTGGAGGAGCCTGGTAGGGCAGCCCTGCCGTTGACCCTTCCAAGGGTGTTTGCCTGGCTGGCAGAGGCCCCAAAGAAACAGGGGAACAGGTCTACACGTTCCCAGATGGGCTTGCGGGCACAGCTTGGCAGCACCACGCCCTCTCACAGGGTTGGGTAACAGATGCCCGGTCAGGTAGTGGCAGAACGCAGACTGCCCGGCAGCCTAAGTGCAGAGAAGGTGATCCCAGCCCCAGACATCTTGTTTCCACTTCCTCTGAAATGCACTTCTTCCCAAACGATGGCACCATGGCAGGAAAACCAGCTTTTACAAAAAAATGAGCAATTTCAAAAAGTGACGGCTAGAAATGGCTTCTAAAAAACAGTCTGAGAGGTCCATGTGTGTAAAACAGCAAGTGTTACTCTAAGCTTAAAAAAAAAAAAAGCAGTTCCAGTTTTGCACACTGTTCATAAATGAGAAAAGCTCGATGTAACTTTGCTGGAGGAGATAAGAAGACTTAGATGAGCCCAGGAAGAGCAGAGTCCCAGGTGACTCTTACCCTTATCTCACCACTATTCTGTCCAGCAAATGTAGACTTCAATCCTTCAAAATATGTCCCTTCAGGTTCAAGGACTAGACTTCCTTGCCAGCAACTACACTCCTTAACTCAGAACATCTAGGATTTTATTCATGCTGTGTTTCAAGACTGGCAACACATCACGAATAATTAAACAAAAAGTTATTTTTCATAAACCACAAAGGGAACCAAATGTTTGTGCACCATTTATTCCAGTAGCTCCACACACACACAGAGTTTGCATAGCAAAGGCAGAGGTATCTGGAATAGACCAAGACTAAAAGCTTTGATACCCATTTGAGAGGTAGCTGGAGAGCAACCCTCTCTTGTCCTTTTATGTACAACAAAAATCTTTTAATAGAGGTTAATCTGTGACAGGACCTCCATTGTGGGTGGAGGGGCACAAGCAGAGCACATGAGAAACAGGAGCTCCTCCAAGCAGAAGGCAAGCAAATGGGTATCAGATGGAAGAACACTGAAACAATTTCCATCCCCTCCCCTGCCCATTTGACCACATTCAAATGCTACACAGGTACAGCTATTCAACATTGAAAAGCTGGCTGCCTGCGCAAAATATGGAGGTTAGCAGGAGGGAAAAAAATGATCAACTGGAAAATGCCCGCTGTACACACATAAGCCCAGTGGCTCACGACCTGGATGAATAGATGCCTGCTCATTGTACTCTGAAACAAGGCAATGCAGCGTGATTGAACCAGAGTCCAGACTGCCAAGAAGGAATCCCAACAAGATGAGGCCAGTAGGAGACGGGTCAGAGGAAATGGAACTGGGCATGCCTCATCTTGTTCCCTGTTCAAGGACAGAACCAACTTGGGGGGTTCTCTTTCCCTTGGATGTATAAGCATTGGTGTATGCAATTGATTTAGGATCAGATGCGCCTTTCGACTCCCTGAGGAACATTTTGTCATTTATGTTAGATTTTCATTTCAGTCAGCTGCTCTAGGGAGTAATTTTCATATCAGAAGGCAGGGGGTCTTTTAGCTTTAAAGCGGTCAGAGCCTCAAAAAGTTTAACAGATTCAGGGCTGATGGAAAGGTGCAATTAAAACTCCTACACACACCCCTTCTTAATGGGCACTTCCACAGGCTAATTTTTCCAGAATTCCCTGTCCTTCCCCTACTCTCAAAATTGCAAAAGTAATGGGGAGTTCAATCATAAAAGGTGGGGGGAATGCCCTTTTAATTTATAAAGCAGCATTTAATTGGCTCCTCTGCCGCCATGTGCCTGCCCCATTTCACTGTCTTCAAGACAGGCACACAGCCATCAAGTTTGCTCTTAGAGGGAATGATGTTGGAGGAATATATATACTGATATTTATTTACAGTGGTAAAGCCTGGCTGAAAATTATCGGTCGTATGTGTCGCACAAAGAATACAGGGGTTCGCCTTACACACACAACAAGAAAGAAGCAAGAACTACAGCACGTGTTTAGCTTCACAGAGCCAAAGCACACACTGAACACTCTGAACTTTGTTTGCATACTGAACATTGTCCCTTCTGTTACACCAACCAATGTAACATAAAGCTAAACAACACATTTATTAATGCAGCTGGATCTAAGAAACAGAAGGCCCCAAGCTTGACCAAAAGGAAGCAGACTGTGTTCCTTCATTTACAGTTGAATGTAAAA
The DNA here is from genome assembly GCF_021028975.2 of Sphaerodactylus townsendi. Classification (NCBI taxonomy): domain Eukaryota; kingdom Metazoa; phylum Chordata; class Lepidosauria; order Squamata; family Sphaerodactylidae; genus Sphaerodactylus; species Sphaerodactylus townsendi. The sequence goes on from NC_059425.1 coordinate 192,409,351, forward strand.
ACTACTTGTGTCATACGCTATTAGACCTCTCCATGTTTTAATTTCACTCTTGAGATAGAGACACAAACGCACACTTTAAAATGGACCCCCTTCCACCCACTCTGCACAAACCCAGATTTGCAACCAAACGGTGCAGGTTCCCCCAGAATGACAGACTGGAATCCCACAGTTATATTGCTCGTCACATTAGATGGCATTTTTGCCATTTCTTCCAGGAGAGTGACTCTTCATCACTTCCTTGATAAATTGTTCAAGTGCAGGTAAAATAGCCCTAGCACTGCCAAGTGTCATTATGAGTGCCATCTGGAAATATGGCCAATCTTTTTAGTCACGAGGCAGGGGAAAGTTCGTAAAGCTGCTTCATCGCCAACTGGAGGGATCAGCTGATCAGAGAGCCCAGAGATGAACAGGGAAGGCATCCTGCACTGAGAGATTTTTTTTCGGTAGGATTGGAACTCGGTGTGATCAGCACGATCCTTGGCTTTTCCCACGCTTGGCGATGGTCGGCCAGCGGCAGAGTTTATTTTTCCGGGTTCACCCGGCATCGGCAAAGGCATTTTGACGTCTGTGGCCGCGATGTTTCCCGCGTTCCCATGAGAAAGTTGAAAATAACAGTAGGTGAAAAGGGTGGAATTGTCCCCATTAATGAACCTAAGAAGAATCCAGATTGAGCAATACGCCGTCTTTGGTTCGGATAGAGATGCTTTCATGCGGGATGCCAGTTGGCATGGGGACATAAAGCCAGCGATGAGGAAGGTTGCTCAGGGGAAGTAAAGCAGCACATCCTGGAACTTATACGAGGTATACCCATAATAGAGCAAAATGTGTAAGAGAGGTAATATCAGTACCTCCATACTCGGGTAAACGCGTTACTAACAGGGAGCAAAGAGAGGAAATGCGGCAGAGACCCCCCCAGGACCCGCGATACTGTGATAGCAGCCACTTTTCAATGAAAGTCCAAAGAATCCATGATGCTTTCCATTATGAAAGTAGTCAACTAATCGTCAGCCCATATGAATCCTGAAAAAAAAAAAGATACGCAGAGTTAATCTTTGAAGGCGCTTTGATTAGGTTGCATAACAAAGGGGTTCTATTTGCAAAACAATGGGCACAATCCAAGATTAAATTTATTTGATACCTCGGTATGAATTAGCAAGGAAAAAACTACCCGAATTATTAATACTCTTTCCCCCTCCATATTAATTAAAAGTTGATAAATGAGACTTATATGATTAATTGCAAGGCTGTTCCTCTTCTGCTGGTGCCAATACAGGTGGTTGCTCAAAAGATGCGTAATTGATCCAAGGTCAAATGCTTCTGTTAGTAGCAGCGTCACCCTCCCACCCTCGAAACCCTCAATCACACTAGACCAAATCCACTTTATACTCTGCAAAACAACTCTACAGAAGAGTGTTTTGTACTTGCTAATGGTTCTAGCATTTCCTTATCGGTGTTGGAAAAGGGCTTAACATCTTAGCCTCTCCACCAGTAGTAACATGAGATGATAGGACAAAGGCTGGAAAGGATTCTGGAGCATAGCTTATACGTTTCCAGTACCTTCTCCATCCAACATACCACCCAGATGCCCCAACTGCCAGTCTCCCCCAGAAACATGGCATCCATATCCGCCCCAACTACAGTAGAGTCTAATATATCCACCCTACCAATGTTGCCCATTGTTTCCTCACAGCTATGCTCTGCACCCCTGCCCCTTTCCACAGCTAGCCCTCCCTCTGTGCCAGGCACCAGCCTCCCCATTTCCTCAGCATTTGCACCAAGGAAATACAGAAGAAGAAGAGTTTGGATTTATACCCCACTTTTCTCAGCCGTAATGAGTCTCAAGGGGCTTACAAACTCCTTCCCTTTCTCTCCCCACAACAGACACCTTGCGAGGGAGGTGGAGCTGAGAATGTCGGGAGGGAACTGGGACTGGCCCAAGGTCACCCAGCAGGCTTCACACGCAGTGAAATAGAATCCCTTACAACTGTTTACCAATATTTCTAGCCGAGACCTGGGGGGGGGGGGGGGGGGGATTTTTCCAGTGACAGAGATTTATTCAATTCTGGCCATGAAAGTCTTCAACAATACACAAAAATTGGTTTTTACGTGGAAATTTTTCTATTCCTACTTGCATTGTTCTATACCACTATGAATAACAAATAGATGCAAATGTAATTATTAATGCTTTTCCGGATATTCAGGCTACTAACTCTAGGAATTGTGTGAGCAAAATTTACATGTCTGTTTTTTGAATTGTAAACAGGGAAAACTAGAATTATTAATCTAAATAAAATCATGAGGATAAAAGCGTAGCCAAATGGCTTTAAAAAGTAAACCAAAACAACAGGTGATGTTCGTATTTGTCAGTCTCCTCTCACCTGCTGGAAGAGATGTCACCATCACAGTCTGATATGGGACTAACAAGTAATGCAAACAATGCTACGGAGTGTGTGTACCTGGTGCTGCTACCTCACTGACCTCCAGGCTTGTTTTTTTCTGCCACCAGGTCACAGCTGTCTTGGGGGTTTTCTAGGGAAGAGACACTGGGAAGCTGTTTGCCGTTGCTGGCCTCCATACCACGTCCCTGGTTCAAGGCTGAGTGTGTGTGACTGGCCCAAGGTCACCCAGCCAGATTCCATGGCAGATTCAAACCTGGGTTTCCCAGTTCCTGGTCTGACACGCCTTAACCTGAGTCTGACACCATGCTGGCTCTCTCCAAGTTACCTCCAGGTAAAGAGAGTTTCTTGGGGAAACAGATGAATGGGAAGCCACATCCACAATATATCATGCTTCAGTTCTTTGGATGTTCAAAACCAGTTATTGCCAACAATTCTCCAAGAGCTTCTGCTGTTATGTCATAATAATGTCTTTATATTTTCATTCTTACAAAGTACCATTCCAATAGAAATTATTTTTTCATACTCAAAGCTTTGAGCTTGCTTGAAAATTCAAGCCATACCCTGATTCAAACCATACACCAATTACAAGTATATGTATTTACTGGAAGGAACGTTATAGGGCATAAAATTAATGAGTACTTTTTTGAAAATGTGTTTTACTAAATCCTAATTCAAAGACAACTTGCTAGATAAGATAACATTCTGAATCAAAGGCTTGCATGGCCAGAATCAACTGGCTGTTGTCAGTTTTCTAGGCTGTGTGCTGTGGAGAGAAATGCACCTTACAGTGACACATCTCTGAAAGTAACAGTCACAGATGTGAGCATAATGTCAGGAGCTAAAACTACCAGACCACAACCATACAACTCAGAAAACCCACAATGCCCAGAAGACCACTCGCTGTTTAAGATGTATGAAAATTCTCCCATTCAAGTTTTTTCTGGAAAACCCTCATTACTACTTAATAATCAACTTGCTCCAATAATACTTTAAATTACAAATAGATTTGATTTTGCATTCTGGAAGCAGCATAAGGCATGCGGTTTCTAGAGCTTTTGTTTATTGCAAGAGCTGTCCAAATCCAAATCCAAAAAACCTTTATTAGGCATAAAACCAGTGCCAAGAATTTCAAATACAATAAAAAGATCATTATTGCTCAACTTGCAGCATAAGGCATGCTATCATCTCTCCCATCCTGATTCAGCCCACCAGTGACCTTTCTAAAACAGCGCATAGGTAGCAATTGGTGATCTACATAAGACAGGACACTGGATTAGATGCTGCAGAAACACATGCTTATTATGAGATGCTTGCACGAACAAAAGTAGCTGCAGGTACAATTACAGAGCTAAGTCTCAATTTCCTAAGTTGCTTGCATAAGTCATGTCTTCTGTTTTACACCAGGAACTGTTTTCTAAAAAGAAAAGATTCCCAGAGAGGCAGAGGTGGGGCAGAAAATAAAATTCAAACAAGATATACTTTAACTAATTAAACCACAACTATTACAACAATTTCACCATTTTAACTCTCTTGACAATAAGAACATCAGCCCAAAGTTTAGCCAATGCTCCAATGTCTACCTTACAAAATTGTTCCCACAAGGGCAAAGGGGTCTCCCAGGGGTTTTGGCCTGTGGACATACTTGAAATTCTGGCACAGTGGGCATGTCCAGCCAACCACAAAATGGCAAGGAGAATTATAATGGAAGCCTTCAACATTACAGGCAGAAGTCCTGTTCAACATAATTCAGCTTTTAAAATTAACTGCAAGCTGTTGTTCAAAAAATACTGCATATGCACATCTTAGAGCCAGCTAAGAAACTCTCACTTGATATCTAGCGTGCTTGTATGAGAAGAGGAAAACATGTCTCCCTGGCTTTCCCCTTTACATGAGCTTTTGTCTCACTTTTTAACCTGCAGCATTAGAACTGAAGTGTGGAATTTACAGGGTAAAGAGCATCAGTCTCTTACCTGGAGAACCAGGACTAATTCCCCAGTCCCTCCACACTTGAAGCCTGCTGGGGCAATCCACGGTTCTCAAAACTCTCTCATTCCACACAAGAGGCAGGCAAGCAGGCAGCTCCACCTCCAAAGGTGCCTCTTCCCTGAAAACCCGACAGGATTGCCATTTTCAGTTGTGACTTGATAGCACTTTCCCACCACCATTATTTTGCACAGTGACAACTGGTCACTGTATTCAGTGAAGAGAACAATACCAGTCAAGCATTTTGACATGGGAATACAAAATGATCTTTGAGAACTGAACAAAATTTGATATACTGATGTTAGGATACATTAAAACTGGAAGACACTTGGCAGATGCCAGGAAGGGATAAGAGGCATCGTACCACAGCAAGCCATGCGAACCCTTGCAATAAGGTTAGTCATGTTAGCTTTGGGAGACACAGCTCCATTTCTTTTGGAGGTAAAGTGGGCTATGGTTTCTATGTTGACTAAGCATAAGCCTCCCTCAGCTATTACCCGCCTTTGGCTGGGGTAGACTCTAATGATAAGATGTATTTTTTATGTATTATTTTTTAGTCTTAATGCCACCAAACCGCCCGGAGCCTTCTGGGGGGGTAGTGAGGCGGGGTATAAATATAAAAATAAGAAATTAGTCTTTAAATTGCTGCAAAACTCCTTTTGCCCCTCTGGAAACAATCGAAATCAATCCAAAAGCAAAATACACCAGTAAAGCTGGCTTAAGAAATTAATTGAGACCTGAAGGGAAGTGACACTATATAAGAAACTGGTCAAACTAGCTAGTTGACAATTCCTGTTACTGGAAAAAAATATTGTAAAACACTCTACAACTAACCAGAGTTTCATCTTGGAAGTTTGACCTTTAATGAATGCTTTACAAGTAAATGCTCCTGAAAGATAGAACAGCATCAGTCTCTTGCTTTTTTTGAAAAATGAATGTTTATTTAATATTCATCTTCCTTATTTGAATGGATTTCACAGATATATAAAAAATGCCATTTCATATTTATAAAAGAGCGGCAAAAGAAGGCACATTCCCAAAAAGAGACTAGTGGCATATTTTCAAATTGGAATATCAGCCTCTAAACAAGTAAGCACAGCAGAGATCCCCATTTTGACTAATTAAAACAAGTTTTTTGTTAGACAAAAAAACTACTACTCTTCAGTGAGTCATAATGACTTTCTCCGGGAATGGGGGGGGAGAGTACATTTAACTTACAGGCACTATAGACACGACCGCTTCTTATTTCCAAAATGTGGATTGATTATTCTTCTGTCTACAAAAAGACATTAGGAACAGCTTTTATAACAGGCACAAATATTCCAAAGTATGCTATATCTTATTCAGAGGCTACAAAAGAAGGCACCCTGTGAGAGACAATGGCTTGTTACAGCAAGTTTCTCACCATGCCACCAGTAGGATGAAGTGGTTAAAGAGCTGGTGTAGGATTATAATCTGGAGAACTGGAGTTCGATTCCCCACTCCTCCATGCCCGAGTGGGTAGAGGCTTATCTGGTGAAGCGAGATGTGTTTCCACCCTCCCTACATTACTGTTGGGTGACCTTGGAGCTAGTCACTGTAGTTCTCCCAGAACTTTCTCAGCCCCACCACTACCTCACAAGGTGTCTGTTTTATGTAAAGCCACCTTGAGCCTCCTTGCAGGAGAGAAAGGTGGGGTATAAATCAAAACACCTCTTCTTCTTTTTTCTTGGTTCAGCCTCTGCCCACAACACGATGCTTCCAGGTATGAACAGCTCAGTTGACGAATTTAAGCGCTTCTACAGAACACCCCACGAGAGTACTTTGCCACAATGTATTTTTCTCCTCTCTTCCTCAAAATTCAATGCTGAAACATTAGCAACAGCAGCAGAATAATCGCCACCCAACAAAGAGACCACCAGAATTGAACACTCAGAGTGAAGCTGTCCCACAGTGTGGTGGTGAGAAAGAGCAACCTCAGTTCTCGTTTTTTGGAAATCATTAAAAGAAAGAGGCCGATAATATTGTGTTATCATTATGTTACATATACAGTGGACCCACAGATAAAGATACTATGTACGTGCCAAGATTATTCTACCCTTACGTTTAAAAAAAAAACTGTGGTAAGCCATAACTGACAAAAATAGCAGCCAAAATGAAACACCTTCTTTCACAATGAAACAAATACCGTAATGTTTTTAAAGAGACAAAGACGGCTGGGGAAAATTTAACAGAGACTTAAAGCCAGTATAGGAAAAGGGGTGCCAGTTCTCTCATGCTCAAAATCCGGTGACCCCAATGAAGCTCACTCAAAGGACAGACCGGAATGCAGAGAAAAGGCGGCTGCAACTTCCACAGCACAAGACAAACACAGTGAAAAAAACCTACAAATATTTTATAATCAAAGTTGCTAGTTTCGAAAAACTGCAGCAGAATTACATGCACTGGTGCCTTAAGCCACCCCCCCCCCCCCCCCCCCCCCCTTTCTCGGAGGATGCTTCAAAATCTACACACCTAACTCAGATCACAATTCTGATATTTAAATCCCAACAGCTCTTCTTCCCCCTCCACTTCAGGAAAACGCATCTTTAAAGAGCAGCGGCGGCGTCGCCCTGGTTAAGGGCAGGTGCACTCTAATCTGGAGGAACCGGTTTATTCCCCGCTCTGCCACCCGAGCTGTGGAGAGAGGCTTATCTACTGATCCAGATTAGCTTGTGCACTCCCACACATGCCAGCTGGGTGACCTTGGGCTAGTCACAGCTTCTCGGAGCTCTCTCAGCCCCACCCACCTCACAGGGTGTTTGTTGGGGGGGGGGGAGGACAAGGAGATTGTCAGCCCCTTTGAGTCTCCTTGCAGGGGAGAAGCGGGTGGGGTATGAATCCACGCTCTTCTTCGTCCTCTTCAAGGGTGACTCCGCTCCCCACCCCGCAGTAGCCGCGCCGTTGCCTGCCTGCCTGCCTGCCTGCCTGCCTTCTCGGGCCTCCCACCAGCAGCAGCCGCCGTCAGGAAGGAGGCCCGGGCAGGCAGCCCCACCCCCGAAGGCGGAGGCCCCGCGGCCGCACCCGCTCGCTCAGGAGAGCTCAGCCACGCACTGGGCGGCCCCGCCGCGGAAGCCCGACGGCACCAGCGAGGCCCGGAAAGGAAAGCCCCGCCCCCCGCCGCCCGCCCTCCCTCCCTCCCTCCGGCCGCCCACCTCATCGTCCCGCGGCAGACCCCTATCGGCGGCGGCTGCCCTGACCGGGGTGAGGCCCTCCAGCACGCCGGCGCCACTCGCCTCTTCCTCCCGCTCCCCCACCGAGGCGGAGTTCTTCCGCCAACTGCTGCCGGGTCGAGTCCTTCCGGAAGAAGGGAGTCCCCCGTGACACAGGAAGGGCGAACTGGTGACAGCCAATCGGCGGCCCCGTCTGGGCCTATTCCCAAGCGCCTCACAGCCCGAGGAGAATCCCGCGAGAGCGGACGGGATTGCGGCGCGTGAGGAGCGGGGCGCGCCTGCGCGAGGGCCCTGCGTTGGAGGAAAGTTCGGTCGTGGTTTTTTGTTTTATGGATGTCTTTATGTTTGGATTTATCTCCCGCCCAATCCCGGAAGGGTTTGCTCGCTGGGCGTGGTGAAGCCCGTGACCCGGAAGTCGTTCCTGAGCCCCATCTTGCCGGAGGCTTTCAAGGTAGGGAGGAAGTGTCCAGCGCCTTTCTCAACTGCGGGGTTCATGACGGGACCTCGAGGAGCGATTCTTATCCGCGCCAGGGTGGCCAACTTCCCGGTACAGCCCGGAGCTCTCCTGCAGTCGCAGCTGAGCGCCACGTGCCAGAGGTTCTGGCGGCGGCGCTCCTTGCGGGGGTCTCTGCCTCCCCCACCCCCCACCCCCCCTTCAGCAGCCGCCCTTCCGCAGGCGCCGCTCCCAGATATCCCGGGTAGGCTCCCCCCATTCCGGGGTTCTGTGGTTTGGAGTCGTGGCTGTGGCGCTGAAGTAGGGCCGAGGGGGCATGGGCTCGAATTCCTGCTCGACATGGAGTTCCTCTGGCCTGGCTCTCTAACCAGCCTGCCTCAAAGGGCGCCAGCGACGATGAGGAAGGTGGATTGGGAAATGCCTGGAGATTTGGGAGTGGTGTGTGGGAAAAGTGCCATATGTGGAGGCTAGAGCGCTCAAGAGGGATATGATGCTACACAGTCCATCCACTGGCACTCCCTGTTTCTCCAGAGCAGGGGTCTGCAACCTGCGGCTCACCAAATGTTCATGGACTACGAATCCCATCAGCCCCTGTCAGCATGGCCAATTGGCAGGGGCTGATGGGATTTATAGTCATGAACATCGGAGAGCCGCGGGTTACCAGAGGCTCTCAGAAAAAACTCCCACAGTCCCTGAAGGTCTGTGTGGTCTAAGAGGGCACTACTCACCCCATCTTGGCGTCCCGCAGAACCGTCCTTGAACCCTGTAGCATGCAACAGGATGGGATAGAAAGCGTGCACCGCGTTCTGTTAGATTATGGACTGAGAATTCTACAAACAGCAGGAGAAAACCATTGTACAGTACATGAGTATTTGACCACTGCTTTCTGTGCTGATTCTCATACTTGCATATATACAAAGAGTTACTTTATAAACATAATTGTTATCATGAGAGTGGTTGCAGATTTGGTTGAGGACATTTTTTATCTTAACTTTGCACCCCAATTCCAGATATGTCTTTTCCCTATGAATGGGGAAGGTTGGAACAGACCATTATTAGGACTAACTACAGTGTCAGTGTTATATGACTCCAGCTGCGTGGCTACCAGCCATTCAGCGGACACCATAAAGCAATTAGGCTTAAGCAGCTTACATCAATTCTGGGAGATTTGTGGCCAATCATCTGGTGTTTTTTTAAAAAGAGAAATACATGCTTGTAGGACTTTCACATTTATCATTATTAGTAGCACGGGGAAAGACTGAGCACTTAGCTTCCCTTTAGCTGCTTTACAGACAATAGTTTTGATTTCAGAAACAGCCCTCTTGGAAGGGAGGGATACGAGCTAGTTTTATAATATTGCTATTTTTTCAACAAGTTATTGTTCAGAAGCAGTTCATGTAATCACAAACACTCTTAATTAAAATAAAAGAAAATTACACAATAAAAGAAAACTCAAAAGCAATAAATAAAAAAATCCAGCACGCAAAATATGACTTGCCAGTGATCCACGGTTAACCAGAGAATCCAGCAGGGAAGCCCCCCAGGAGCCAGACCCTGGGAGGTGAAGGTTGAGAGATGGTTATGGTTGAGATGAATGGGTGGAGGGATGAGAGATAGGATCATTGCCAAAAGGACTTTTTCCCTGGTTACCAGGTACCTTCAGCAGATCTAGGCAAAACAGGTTTTCCCTCAGACACTCCAATACTCCTTAGACCATTTTTAGGACAAATCTCGAGCTTAGGGCTACTGCTTCGAGTTAACTCTCTTTGCTCCCTACTTCACAGCCCAAGACTCATTTGGCTGCGTGAAATTCTTCTCCCTATATGTAACTGTCGACTAATAACCAAAGAGAGTAGAACCACAGCAGACTCAGAGGGACCAGTTGGTGGAGATTTGCTTATATACTTTCATGTAGAGACCTTGAGGAGACAGAAGGTCCTGCACTGGATTATCACACAGGCGTTCATTTTTTTAATATGGCTGCTGAGATTTTTTTTTAAGTGTCCATTGGGGGAGGGTGGAAGGGAAGTTAAAATTTTGCTATAAATTTAGATGGAGGTTTTAACTTAATGGTTTTATATGTGCATATTGTTTGTTGTCCATGAGCTACCAGGAACAGATCAGGAATAGCTATGTATTTGAAATATTGAACAAACCACCTCTTAACTCTCAGTTTAATTTCATATTTGCTTGCAGGGAAAAAAATCCAGGAGCTAAAGGCAAATTAAAGGTGAGAAAAGAATAATCAGAGCAGGATAGCATCCAGTAGCAATAAAGTAGGGAGTTGCTATGTCTGCCTATTGACTGTTTAGTCTTCTTGTATGGCTGGTACCCACTGTCTGTATCAGTCCACAAGTTTCAAGCTGTTAAGTGATTTTGGGCCAGTCACACTCTTGGCCTTGGTCCTGACAAGTATTTGGATGGGATGTATGGCAAATGACCATGAGCGTCTTATGCTCTAGAAAGCACTTCAGGGTAAGCTGTGACTTAATGGCAAAAAAACCTCTGTTTGCACTGTATAATCTTTTTTTTACATTTTATTGAGAAATAAACTCTGTTGAATATTAGCAGGACTTGAATTCTTTTGCTATCTCATTCTTGAAAAAGTTGTCCAAATGGTGTTGGAAAGAATTTTTGAGTGAATAGAATTGAAAGGTTGACTTTTTTTATTGCTTTCCTTGCAGCTTTTTTTTTTTTGAAGAAAAGGACAGGACTAAGAGATGTCTTCCATCCCTGCTTCACACTCTGCCCTTCTTCTCTCCAGGTGACACTGTGGCGTCACAAAGTCCCTTTTGCAGACCTCTGTTCAGTTCTAGAACTTCAATACAGAAATGTAAATCTCGGCCAGAGAAAACGAAGTACTTCAAAAGATTTTTTTAGATTCCTGGAGAAAATTTCATGATGCTCTTCATAAGAGATGAAAAGGGCGTGACAGATTCTTTTATCCCGCCCTGAGACTTATTCTTCCACAGCTGGAAAAGAGAGAGAGGATGACTACGGCATTAAAGAAACTATGCTGGCCAAGCTCTATATTGAACTGCTAAATTTACCCAAAGGAGGGAAAAGATGCTTTAAAACTTTTTTAGATTATGTCGAACACCTGCTGGCTCACGGGGAGATGCTGGAGATTTTTTGCTCACGATGGCCTATTTTGTGCTGACAGCCAAAGGATGCATCAAGCCAGGTCAGCTGACCATCACGACAAAGTAAATGATCTCCTAGATTCAATTTCTATCCAATAGCGGCTGCTAAGCGGAAGGATTTTCAGTCAAGAAGTCTCTTCTGCAGTTAATAGCATGCATGAGCTCCGCACTGGAGCAGAAGTGGCTGATCAGAATGATCATAAAGGATTTGGAAACTGGGCATCCAGCCAACAAGCGTTGTTTTCCATCTTCCATCCCGATTCTGCAGAGTTGTACAGTGTCACAATACCGACCTAGAGAAAGTTTGCAGGCAACTGCATGATCCCTCTGCATCCCTTATGCTTGATGTTTCCATTTTAAACTGTTTTTCTGCTAGCTTTAAGCCAATGCTTGCAGCAATTGCCAACATACAGATTGAAAAACAAATGAACCATCAAAGATTTCTACATTGAAACTCAAGTTTGGATGGTGAAGCGAATACAGATGCACAAAGATGGCGATGTGTACAGAGTATTTCTCCACGAAATGGATATGATTATACTCAGCAGTTTAGGGGCATCCCCTCAGAAGGTTCCTTGACACCCGTTCATCCATAGCGTTTTTTGAAAGAATGTTCAGAACTGCATTCTGGATGGTGAAATGATGGCCTACAATCCCACAACACAAAACTTCATGCAGAAGGGAAACAAATTTGACATCAAGAGAATGGTGGATGATTCTGAATTGCAAACATGTTTCTGTGTGTTTGATGTTCTAATGGTGAACAGCCAGAAGTTGGTCATGAGATGCTGAGCAAAGATATGAGATACTGAATAATATTTTTACCCCAATGTAGAGGTCGAATACAGGTCATTCTTAAACATCAAGCTAGCACCCAGAAAGAAGTTATAGATGCTCTAAATGAAGCAATAGATAATAGAGAAGAAGGAATTGTGGTCAAAGACCCCACATCAGTTTACAAAGCCAGATAGCCTTGCGGAGAAGGATGGCTGAAGATAAAACCAGAGTATGTCAGCCCGGGCTGATGGATGAGCTAGACACTTTTAATTTATTTGGGGGGCTACTGGGGAAAAGGCCTTCGTGGTGGCATGATGTCCCATTTTTTTGTGTCGCGGTTGCTGAGGATGCCTTCACCCGGTGAAAAAAAACCCTCTGTGTTTCATTCCATTTGCCGTGTTGGTTCTGGCTACCACCATGAAAGAACTATGCGATCTTAGCTTGAAATTAGCCAACCACTGGAAACCATATCATTAAAAGAAGATCCTCCCTTGTAATATCTTGAAGTGTGGGACAGGTAGAAGCCTACAGAAGTGTATACTCCGAACCTTGTAATTCAGTCATTGTTCAAGAGTAGAAGCGGCTGAGATTATTGAGTAGCGATATGTACAAAACTGATGATTGTTATTAGTTCGTTTCCCAAGGATTGAGAAGATCAGAGAGAGGGACAAAAAAATGGAGTGAATGTATGACTCTTGATTTGTTAGAACAGCTCAGAGGTAAAGCTTCAGGAAAGCTAGCCACCAAGCATCTCTTGATATTGGTCACAATGCACCACAAAGGAAAAAAGCGTAAAACTATGCCTAAGGTTAGAAGCAATTTTATTGGAGTAATGGATACGTTCCAAGAAGCCCTGATCTTTCTAATGGTAGGCAGACTTTCCAGCATATTTAAGAAAGATGTTGAGATTTTGTGTTATGACTGGAACAGAAAACTGTCCAAAAAATGAACTAGAAAGCAAAATAGCTATGGAATTTGGTGGTAGCATAGTACAAAACCAAGGTCCCACAATGACACATACTGTGTTGTTGTAGGGACTAGGAGAACACATCCGAGTGAAAAATATAATTTCTTCCAGCAAGCATGATGTTGTGAAGGCAGAGTGGCTTTTGCAGTGCTTTGAAAGAGACAGAGCATTTTATGCCATGGCAGCCCATTTTCATGATTCAAGGATGTCCTCTGAAACAAAACAATATTTTGCCTGTAAATCTCGACTGCTATGGTGATAGTTACACTGCTGATACGGATGTGGCCCAGTTGAAGGAAGTTGTTCTCCAAGGACTGAATAATTTGAAGGAGAAGATCTCTTGGGATGTGATTGCTGACACAGAAGAACGATATTCCTGGAATTGCTCTCCATTCAATATATTTAGGCAACCACACTGTTTACATTGGCATCTCTGATGAAGCAGGCAGTTTAAGAGACAAAGTTAATCGGACAGAAGTTTGCTCACTAGGCGCATTGATGCTTAAACTTTCATGGGCGCGAGTCACCCTCACGCAGCTGGAGGAAGGAGGTATCCCACGTCATCATCGAGGAGAAAGATGAGTGAATCGGGTAAAAGAGATTAGAAAGAGCAGTCAGACGAACATTTAGAAAGAAAAGTTTTAAAATAGTGTCTGAGACAATGGGTAAAAGGATTCCCTAAAGGGCTGGGAAGCTACAAAATGAAGATGTTTACCTCATTTAGAATTAGATTTTATTGAGCAGGGAAGGAGATACTTGACATATCCAATGTAAAGAGGAATTCTGCTAGGCTTAATTATTTGTTGTCTATTTGAAGGAATAGGAGTGTGGGAGATAGAGAACTAAGCTTTTAGAAATTACAGCAATTCAAGAAAAAGGGAGTTGTCCCTTGCTTTGGGATTTCTCTCCATCTAATCTTAACTTGTTGTTTTATGTCAGTGATGGCGAACCTTCAGCACTCAGATGTTATGGACTACAATTCCCATCAGTCCCTGCCAGCATGGCCAATTGGGGCTGATGGGAATTATCAGTCCATAACATCTGGAGAATATGAAATTATATGATTTATGTGAGTACCTAGAATATTCCTCTTCTGTTTTGGAACTCAGTTTTAACCTGGAAATAATTTTTTAAAAATTTATTGAATTTATTAAAATTTAAAAATTAAAGATTGAAATAATTTAATCCAGCTGTGAGGGACAAGAAGGCAGCATTACTTTGGTTTTTTAATCGAGACGCATAACAGCAGCAGGTATTTAATTATTCTGAAGAGCTGCTAATGTCTGGCTTAAGAAGAGGAAATAACTCTGTCTTTGAAGTGTTCTGGTGATATAATAATTATATAGTGGCAAGTATCTGTGCAGCAAGAATTTACTGCAGTTATATTAGGTCTTAAAGTGGAGTTACTATGCCATTTATAGTGGTCTGTTAGCCCTAGTTTTTTTAAAAAAAACAATAAATTGCAATATCTTAAAATGTTAGGCAAATACTTGGTTTTATGCATGTTTATACAAATGGATGTTTGACAACTACCTAATTCCTCATAATTATTTGACTGCACTTTTTTAAATAGTGAGTTTTATTTTACGGTTGAGTTTTATTATGGTGGCCTTCTGCAGAACACTTTTTTTCTGAGATAGCTTGCGAGGTAGAGATCCAAGGAAATGTCCAAGTTATAATCTTGAGCACGTGCCAAGAGAAGCAGTTGAGGTCTCCCAAGAAGAAGGTTTTTAAAAAGGTTACATATCTGAATGTGGGGTTTGGCGAGCAAAGAGAAGCCCAGTAGTCTCGAGAAGAACCGGTTTTAAACAGTTTTGCACTTTTGCAGCAGAAATAATTTCCACAACCCTTATATAGTGAGTTTCTTTCTAAATACTCCTGTGCTGAATTATGCACAATAAAACATTTTAAAAGGGTTTCTGATCTAAGAATTACAGACAGATTGCTGCAGAAGTTCTCAAAAAAAAAAAAAGCTGGTTTACTTGCAGATGTTGCCCAGCCCTAACTTGAAGCCTTCCTGATGTATCCCTTTTGTTCTATCTTGTTCTCTAATGAATATGTAGAGGAAAAAAACCCGTTGGCAACATTTGAATTGGTGTAGTCCAGGTGCCATAATCCGTACATGTATTTATTGTATCACATTTCTATCCAAGGAAAATGGTTTCTAGGAAGACTGTCTGTGGTTTTCATATCCGCAGCAGCCCTTTTTGCACAGCTAAATGAGGTCTTCAAGAAGGTCTCTTCAGCCATCCATTAAATTGAAGTGCTGAGCCTAGTTCTCTCTGGCCATTGCTTTCCCACCACACCACCACTACTTGTTTTATTTACTGGAGTTAGGTGTTAAGCCAGGTTCCCACCTGAGAAAGGGTACTCAAGGGAGCATAGAGTTAAAAACCAGATCAAATCACATCCCCATAAAATTCACCCTAACTTGTGAAGGTAGGCTTAAAATAAACAACAGGCAGCTGCACCTTCATGCATACCTCAACAGCACAGCTGAGTGGCCTTCCAGAAGGGAAAAAAAGAAGTTTTCAGTTAGGTCTAGAAAAGGGCTGCCAGGATAGTGCCAAACTCACTAGCAGGCAGAGGGAGCTCACATGGGGGGGGGGGGGAGAGCAGAGCTTAGCAACCCCAGCATGAGCTAAGCCAGTCCAAGGTTGGTTCCTCTAGGACAGGGGTGTGGGACTCAAAAGATGGGTCAGAAAGCCACTGGAGACTTGCCTTTTTTGTCATTGGCTTGGGATGTCCAAGAAGGTTTTCGAGGGGCTCTTCAGGGATCTGCACTGCAGTAGCCGTTGTGAGTCTTCCACATGCGTCAGTATCTCAAAAGTTTCCCTGCACCCAAGTCCCTCAGCCATGGGCCATCCACGCACCCACCCACCTGCGCCAGCAGTGTTTTCAGTGAGTTTATTTGCTCTTTAATCCAACAGTTACATGCACCTGTTATAACAGTCCTGTACTGCCAGATTCTGTAAATTCAGCTGTCACTTTAAAAAAAAGTAAATTTTAATCCCTAATGTTAGAGATTTGAAAGAGACCAGAAGAGCCATCACGTCCAACCCCCTGTCATGCAGGAACACACAATCAAAGCACTGCCTCCCGACCTTAAGGTTCATCCAGATTTCTGTTTAAAAACCTCCAAAGAAGGAGACTCCACCACACTGGACTGGATTTCTGTTTCTGTTAATATACTGAAAGCAGGCAGCATTGCTGAACAGCTTTGTGATTATGTAGGGGCTTTTCTCTTTCACACAACTGCTTTTTTTTATGTACCGCGATAAATTGAAATTCTGATTTTTTCTAACAAAGGGAAATCAATGGTTAGGTTCAGGTAATTAAATGCAGGGAGTAAAGCTGGCTTCCATAAGGCTGTACAAAAATGTGCATGCACAAAGTGTCAACTTAACACAGACGCCTTGGCTGACCGCCACCCAGAAGGACTTTGAAAATATTATTTATAAATAGTTACTTTCTCTCTCTCGGCCATTTTGCCCACACAAAGACACCTATGTGAAAACACACTTCAAACAGCCAGAAACACGAGGGAGGTTAAACAAAATAAATGCAAAGAAGCCAAAGGACTGAGCTCCAATCTGTCCTCCAAAGTTTCCCAAAACAGACAAGGCCTCTCTGCAGCCTACCTCGGGCACTAACAAAGGGAAATAGAAGAATAAAACATAAGGTGATATGATTCCAATGTGCAGGCTGACTCTGAGGTAAGTTGCAACTCATGAAACAGAAAAACTGCCAGATGAGTCATTCAGCTCAATGAGCTAATCCTTTCAAAAGAGAGTCCCGTATGGAAGCTTCCCGTTCCCACCTGCCCCCTGAGTCAGTCACACACACTCAGCCCTGACCCCTAACCAGTAGGGTGGAGGCAAGCAACGACAAGAACCCCCCCCCTAATGTCTCTTGCCTTGAAAGCCATATATCAGTCAACCCCTTTGACTTAATTTTCTTGAAGTTAGGATTATACACAGAGAGCTTTTTTCTTATGCTTAACTGAGCTTTATAGCTGAATTTTTACCTAGCAGTACCAAACATGCATAGGTTGTTTAAAGTTCACTGTCCTATGAGAACACTGTAGCAGCATTATATAATGTTCTCATAGCTTGACTTTAGGGTTGCTAGTAGAGAGCATCGGAGGCAGTGTCTGACAACTGGCAGGAGGGTTACCCAAAATAGCAGGGTCTATGTCAGATCCCTGGGTCAGGACCCAATAAACACTCGATTGGTTCAAGGGTTTTATTGGCAGAACTTCAGAGAACAATGAACAAAAGGAGGTGAAAGCAACTCAGAACAAGTGCCCCCTCCCAAAGCCAGGCTTGACAGACCTGCCCCTTTTAAGAGTGAGGGGGGGGGATTTACAAAGAGGCCAGGACCACTAGCATAGTCAGGGGGGGGCAGATAAGCTTGAGAGATCTTTGTTTACAATGTTTTACAAAGATGGGTTTCCTACCAAGAAATCCCATAGGAAACAAGAGTAAAAAGTTGAACAATTCTTATTAAAAGGGTAAAAATAATGCATGTGTAAGTCTCTTCATCACTTCCTGCCACTTCCCTGCTGCCACTTTCCACCCCATGGGACTGGCTCACCTCTGGCTAAGCTCAAAGTTTGTTGGAGTTGGAGTTGGAGGAGTTTGGTGCAACAGGAGGACCAGTGGGAGAGTTCTGTGAGGGGCAGGGAATTCGGACTGGACCAGGAGGCTTGTCCACGAGGTGCCCGCCACTTCATGGTGCTACCACCACCCCGCACTGGCAGGGAAAAGACTTCAGAGCAAGCAAGGGAGCACGCCTCAGCAGTTCCATGGAGAAGGGTGGAGACCACCCACACAGCCCCAATCAGGGATGCACAGTGAGAATCAAGGAGGAGGAGCCAAGAAAACTGGAGAGCCAATCCCAGGCTGGCCTAGACGAGCTGACTGAAGCCCACCAGTCACTAGTAGGGAGTTGGAGCACAAGAGCTCTCCCGGGGGAGGGACCCTGCTGGAGATGGATAAAAAAGGAAGGAGAGTGGGAGAAATGCCAGTTTTGATGGGATTTGAAAATTACCCAGGCAGGGAAAGAATGAGAAGTTTGTGTCTGGGCTCCTACAGCTTGTGGAGGACTCTTGGACAAGATGCTCCCCAGTAGGCTCAATCATTGCTGCCCCAACCCCTCCCTGTGGCCCCACTCTTGTCCAAACAGCTGCTTGCTTAGAGCCACTGTGCCGTCTCCTGCAAGAGAATACTGGGGAGCACGCTTTTAGCATTAAGAGGAAGCCGTGGACTCCTTATGGAGGAGAAAATGTGAATTTAAGCAATACGGCCACTTTAAAAGCATCTTGTTTTTTAAAAAGCTTCTGTCTGTAAATGCGAGGTATGGACAACCTCACTCCCTGACATTTTGCAGCTGTCTCTGTCTCCTGCAGCAGCAATTTGTTAGAGTTTTATTTATCAACCTTTTATTGGCATGAGTTTAAAATACAACAGAGAGGTTGAGGAGAATCAAAGTTAAAATAAAGTAAAAAGAACATTTCAGCAGTTAAAACAATAAATAAATAAAATAAACTAAAATCTGTAAGGTGAATCTGTTTGTGCCAAGCGCCAGGAATTTGAAAAGCAACGTCTAGGGATCTCTGGGGGGAACCTGATCCTGAAGCAAAGATGAAAAAGGTTGACCTTGTCTGATGAGTAGAGCATAGTTCTCAGTGTATGGGTCTATATATTGTCTTCCTAAGATGAACCATATAGTTACATGATCCCCTAGGAGGGATGTGCTCGATTGTTTCGATGGCTTTTTTTGTGAGCAGGGACACGTTCTTTGTTGTTATGGGATCTGGAGAAATCTGCCGCTCAGGACTGCTGAGGGGTAGGGCGTTCAGTCCAGGGCTAGCATTAAAAAAGGTACGTCCAGTCTGGCCGAAGATATATTGTGTAGAAATACCTTGGTAGCCCTTTACTGAAGGGGGGAAGGTAGGAGCCCTCTGGTAGAATGCCCTTCATGTGCTGAGTAGAGAGCAGTTGGTTTTCGGTCCGTCAAATGGCTATGGCGACTAGAAGTTTGACTATTTCGCTTAGGTCCATGTTTATATGAAGAAATCTAAAGCGAAGCCTAGCGAATTAATTTTTTTCGTGATCAAAAGACTCCAAGTTGAGAGATAGGAATCAGAAAGCATGTCGCTTTGTTAGGCTGTCCTGCTCTGATCCCGAAAATGGGCTTAGCCAGTATGGCGAAGCGAGGAGAGCCATATCGTGTTTGAAGAAGATTTAGACCTAATTCCGAACATAAAGAGAGAGATATGACCACGGTGTTGAGAAATTCCAAGTAGTTTCTGCGAAAAAAAGCTATACCGATTGCTATTATAGACTCAAGAGGCTTTAGATTGTGATTTAGCCAGATTGGGAGGCACCATACAAAGGTTTTTGGAATCAGTCTGCCATCAAGGAGGGCTCCAGTTTGTTAGTTGCAACCACCACCCTGTGGCAGAATTCCCAAGGTGCCCACCGGGCTTTTAAAAGTTAGGGACCCCCAATCTCTAAATAAATAGAGACAATGAAATGCAACTTCATGTTTTCTCCCTCCCCAGTCTAGCATTTGACTTCAGCTTTGCATCTAATTAAGATCATCCAAGTGATTAAATAATGCATGCATGATTTATAATCAAAGCAGAAGAAAGCAGAAAAATGAGCCAATTTGCACTACTGCACATGAGCATAAACAGCATCATGCTGGCCACTTCCCTCTTGCTGTGCCATCCTGGAACCCGTTACAGATTAGCGCCTTGCAGAGAAAGGAATTACAAGAATTAATGAGCTGCAAGATGGAAAGAGCAGCCTGGTGGGGAAATTAAAAGTGGTCCCATCGCCAGAATGAGCGTGATTCAGTCAGGAATATTATGCCTGTCACATCTTTGATTCTGAGGCATTCCAGCTGTTCATCGCTTGTGCCAGAACTTTGGTTAGCTGGGTAATTTATTTGGAGACTGTAAGCATAGTGGCTCATTTATCCTTCCAAGGATTTGAAGGACAAGTTCCTTCTACACCTCCACCAGAGTTTACAGTATTGCCATTTTCAGGACCAATGCAAAATCCAGCACCAGAGTTTCCCATTTGTAACATGCAGCATCATTCATCATTTTTATCTTGTAGACCCTGACAACAAGCAAGACAAGCGCATCACTGTATTGGCGGGGGGAAGGGGGTGAGCTCTTTGTTGAGTGTTAAATTGTGAGTATGAATTTGTAGGGAGGGCTTGAAAGGCAAAGGAATATAAATATTTTTAATAAATACATTTTGGTTTGAGGTAGAAGAATAAACCCGAGGATATGGTAAGTATGTGTGTTGAGTATTTTGCAAGTGTCTGTCACAATTCAGTTACTAAAGGGTTAACTGTTTGTATGTGAAACCTGTTGCTGAGATCACTGTTTTATGAGCCTGAGTCCAGTGGTGGCTGAACAGCTTTGGCACTCAGATGTGTTATGGACTACAATTCCCATCAGCCCCTGCCAGCATGGCCCAATTGGCCCATGCTGGCGAGAGGAATGTAGTCCATAGCATCTAATTATAAGGTGCTCACACCTGAACAATCTATCCAATTAGCCATTGGTCCAGCTTGACCACCCCTGGCATAAGATGGCGGGGCAGGCACACAGGCCTAAGGTTATAAAGTGACCGGTTTCCTTTGTTTGAGCACACTAGCCACTAGACATACTTGTTTAGAGCCATGAGGCTAGTTAGCAAATAGCTGCAAGATGTAGTCTTGTACTGTAACTATGTAATAGAAAAGTACAGCATTGTTACAGTTTTATCCCACATGTAACCCTTCCTAAGCTGGTAAATTGCTTTTAGCCTCATGCATAAAGCGCGCTCCAAGGTATCTCTGGCTATCTTTATTTTCCATTCTGCATCTCTGCTAAGTATCTCTGAATATATTTAAAAACCTACATATTGTAAGTTTAGAAATGAGATGAGACTTTAATGCTCGAGGTCCCGGCATGCTTGACAGATACAGTCAAACCTCGGTCTTCGTTGCCCTTGGAGATCGCGGTTTAGGTCTTGATATTCGCCCCAGCCATTTTGAGTGCGCCTCGCGGAGATCGGCGGTCGCCTTGGCTTCTGTTGGCTTCCGAGGCAACTTTTGAATATCTCTGGTGCACCATTTACGTTGCACATGTGCAGACGGCATACCTTGGAGTACGCCATTTTCGGTTTTCACCACCCATTGCTGGATGGATTAGCAGCGAAAACCGAAGTTTCACTGTTGATTGAGACAGCTAGATGAGAGGAGGCAGTTTCACATTGGGCCCACAGCATGGTTGAATAAAGGGCTCTCGGGCACCTTGTCAAGTGCCAAAACACCTAGCTCCTTACATCCAGCACCATGCATATGCATTTGTTAAATTTTTCTCACTAGCCTTTGCTGGGACAACGAATTGTTCCCCAGTCACAGTTGGGGACACCATGTCCTTGGATCTCCAGAGCTTTGTTTTCAAAGTGTATTTTTCTGTCAGCCAAATACCAAATAAACTGGGATGGCACAAAGAGTATTGATTTGTCTCCTTTTTCAAGGCAAGTTATCTACCCTGAAGTTACAGTTAAAGGAAAATGGGTGTTTGTTGTTGCTCCAATATGCAATAGCAGCAAAGGGGAAAAGTCAAGGAACAAACCAATTCAGCGGGAAAAGTAAAGACACACTCCTTGCGGATCCTCCACTTTTTTAGGAGAATTTCCCCAAAACCAGTATCCAAATCACATGTGGAAGTCAGGACTGTGGGCTGCACTATAAAAAAAATGGACACAACACCTTGTGGCACAGCAGCAGCAGCAGCATAAAAACATGGATCCAAGTCATGGATCCTCATGAATTCTAAATGAAACCATCATGTTACTGTACAGCATGTCTATAGGCAGAACAAAAACAATAACGCATCTAATGTTTCGTGGCACCATGTGACACAAAAACATGATTTAAAAGCACAGATCTTCAGGGATCCTCATCCTTTTTGCACAAGGTCACCCTAGAAATCACCATCACATCACAGCTCATGCCCCTAGCCACAGATCTCAACACAACAATCACGCATCCTGGGATTCGTGGCACCGCAGAGGCACAAAACAGTGGTTGAAAAACACAGTACCTCATGATTTTTTAACTAGGTCAGCCCAAAATCACCATCAGATCACAGCTCATGCCCCTGATCATGAAATCACACATCATGTACATGACCACAGAATGAACCACAAAATATCACAGAATACTGCCATGGTACAAACACTGTATAAAACACATGGATCCTCTTGATTTTTAATTGGGTGTTACCCAAATACATTGTAAAACCACACCAATGTCCATGGAATGAGTCCTCAGAAAACCTTATCTGAAATTGTTCTCCATTATCAGTAGCACTGTATTAAAATGAGAAATTAAATTCATGTCCACAGTTTTCACTGTCAAGAACTGAATCTGGAACTTCGTGACATGGCCAGCCTGCCTGCCTGCCGCAAAACTCTCCAAGACAGAGGCTGTGATGGACTTCTCTGTGAATGAGGAATATCAGGCCCACTAAATGGAGACCACCAAATTAAACATGAAAAGCAACAATCTGTTTCACCTTAATTCACCTATTAATGGTTTCTTTGGGTGGGGGGAGTTGGTTGTTTGGGAGGGGGCAGTGCCATACCAGGGCTAAACTGTGCCCAGAGGCATGACCACCTCCCCGCGCGCCCGTGCCCTGCCCAGCTCCCTGCCTGACTCACCACCCCCTGCCCCACTTACGGGGGGAGCCAGGAGTCCAGCAAGGCGGGGGGTTCAGACTTTGTGCCCATGAGCACAGGCTGGCTTCTTGGCAACCACCTGCCGCCCGAGGCCCCCCCCCTCCCGCCCTTCCTGCGGGCCGGTTCCTGCTGTCCCTCAAGCCCTGCAGGGAGTCTGGGGGGCGGGGTTTAGCAGTGGGCAGCTCAGGCGCATGCCATTTTGTCACATGGGGGGTGCCTGATGTGATGAAACAGCGTGTGCCCGGGGACATGGGATACCCCATGTCCCCATTAGTCAATGTGCTCTGGGGGTTTGGTAATTATGAATGGAGTTTTCTTTCCAAAAGTTTTTGTGAAGTTTTATTGCCATCAGATTCAGATTGTGTCTTTGTAAAGTTCTCCAGTGTGGTGCTCATGAACACCGTGGCAGCGGCTGATACTTTTCTTAGCGCCCATCGAGCATTTTTAGAAAGTGCACGGAATCTGATGGTGAATTGTGCCTAGCCTGGCTTCTGATTGGTCATTGGACATTTGATTGGCTGTGCAGGTTTTTAAGATGTTGCTTTTTCAGCAGCTGCAACCATCAGTACAAGGGCCCCAAAGAATCATTCTTACTTTTGATACAGTATCTGTTCCAAAGCTTATTTTAAAGAATTCAGCAGCCTTTATACGTAAAGGAATTTTTATAACACGTGTTTTTAGAAATTTGACTATAACACCATTGTTTGCTCAATTGACAGAAATATTAGAAGAGGCGTCTACGACTTGTGTATGGGACGAGGTACAATTGAACAGGATCTACCACTATTACAACATTATATACCATGATATGGAGATAGAAGAGATGCTACATGGCTTGGAGACAAGAATCCTGGAAGACAACCTTAAGGGGAGTCGTTTGCCCTTCTGGAGGAGAAGATCAAGCAAAATCATTTGAGAGGCTGGATATACTTAAGGGGCAGCTGGCAGCGAGTGGTAGTCAGAGTTTCCGCAATCATCTGACGCAACCAAAGTCCATCAGAGATGGTAAAGGCGCCTTGACTAGCCCATCCCAAAGAAACAGGAGTTAAAGGTGTTGAAATGCATCCTGTAGCCTGGGTTAATGGACCTCCACAGCCCTCTGTACAGATGCGTCTGCTTCATGCGTTACAGAACCGGTGCCACATGGGACCTACTGATGGACTATGGAGTTAGATCCTGCGTTCTTCTGGGGTTCTGCTCGAAGAAAATCCAACTGTATGGAAAGGAGACCAATTAAACATAGTCACAGGAATTGGAAGATTTCTAAAGTATCTACGGTTATGGAGTGCAGGAGGGAGAAAGCGATTGTACATACCTCACAACAAGTGAAGCAGGACAGTAAATTGTTCACCTCTTTGCTGACCTACCTAGCCCAGATAATTCGCTTTTGTTGACAGATTGGGACATATAAAAGAAATATTAATGGACCTCAAGGATCCATGGCACTCCAGACAACAGCTTCAATGCCGACAATTGATTTGGTGAAGCCATGAAAGCCAGATTCCGTGCATGACTCCAATCAAGAACAATTTGGCAAGAAACAAGGAATTTTAAAGTGTCAAGAGATCAGGAAAATCCAAATCAACAACAGAGAGGAAATTTGCCATCTCATGGGCTGGAGGACATACACCCTACAAAACTTAAAATATACCACGGATTATACATAGCCATGAATCCAGGAGCAATGCATTTTCCTGGACCCTAACAAAGATCTGGACAGAATCTCGAACTCTCTATGACAACTAAAAAATTATTATCATGGAATTTACATGGATGGTTTAATAAGATACATGATCCCTGAATTGTTATTATTTTTTGAAAAGAATTTGATTTGATATTCTTACAGGAAACTTAAAGGAGTCCATAGATCAGCTGGATTTGGAACTTCAAGGAGTTACAAAGAAACTCTCACTATCCCAGCAACAATTAAATCCTCATTAAAATGAAGGGGAGGTGGGGGGTCTTGCTACTTAATATCCAGTTGGATTTAAGGATTGAAACTCATGTCTCCCTGGAGAGTTTAATGACAATTATATACAAGGTCCATTCGAATTGAAGGGTCGCATTTTGGAATTTGGTTGTGTTTTAACATTTTATATCCGCATATGAATTCCAGAATTATGGGAAAAATGGGAAAATATGGGAACAACTATCACAGGCTCTGGAAAATGCAACTTCCTTATAGCTATCCAACTTAGCCGAAGATATTTATTTGCTGAGGAGATTTTAATAATGCTAGGATAGGTCCAAGGACAATACAAAGCCGATCTAGGGAATTGATGCACAAGTAGCTGATAAACGCTCTTCTCTTAGATGCGTTGTGCCCAAGATCAAATTACCTCAAACAAAGCAGGGCTTGAACTTGTGGAGCTATTCTCCTTGTATAGCTTAAGTATTTTGTATGGTACAAAGTTTGGATTAGGTCAGGAGGTGGGATTCACTTTCTTGTCATCTATTTCTGCAAGCACCATTGACTATATAGCAGTATCACCTGATTTTAATACCTCAGAGTTCAGGAGTTTGCAGTGTTGGACCGAATAGAGAGTGACCATTTCCCCATAGAAATTAATGGATTGGTCTTAATAAAAAAAAAATTGCTAACTCCAAACTATGAGACCAAAGAAAATGCATTTTCCATGTACCCGTGAGTGAAAATGGATCGAGGAACAGCTCACTTGACTGAGGTAGCCATGGCTAAGCAGTGAGACCTTTGAGTCCAAAGGCTAGAATATAATAAACTCCAGAGCTAAAGTGTGATGGAAGAATATGATGAGATAATCAATGGCCTCAAACCGATACTTGTTTACTCTAATGCTCCAACTTTACAATATAAAGCCTGCCCATGGGGCTGGTTTGATAAGGAGTGCAAGAGCACTAAAAGGGGAAATTAAATAATAATTTAAAACTTTTACTGCGACACGTGACAGGATATGAACAGAAATTCCAAATACTCATACTAAGGATCACGGTATAAAGCTTTTAATTGGGCGGAAGAGAAAAAGCATATTCTAGTTCACCAATGGGAAGCACTATTGCCCAAGCCATTGTGTGAGAAAAAAAGCGAAGCACATTTTTGGGCTCTGGTCTCATCTGGGATGGAGTTCATGTTGCACAGTTTTAAATGCACAGATACCTGGTGATATTTGGTTTAAGCATTCCTCCCAAATTTTCGATTCCTCCTTGATCCACCTAAGTTTGCTTGAGACTTAACAAGAGAAAGGGTGCCCATGATGACTTAAGCCTATCTCCAAATTGTGGCCTCCAGTGGGGAGAAGAAGTAGAACTTGATCCAGTTCCTGTAAAACCGGGAGAGCTCAGGTAGAAGATCTGATTCAGAATGATGTGTTCAACAGTGTTTCCATCTTGGTGGAATTTTACCAATTCTTGCCAAACTTTTCCCTCAGATTAACAATACTGGCAGTTTTCCCAGTGGATGGAAAACCAGCATAGTTAATCCCTATACATAAGGACAATTAAAAATGACCCAAAGAACTATGCATGCCCAATGAAGCCCACAGTGGACACTGCCTCTCCTAAAAGATATATGGTAAAATATCTCCTTGGAAAATTAGAGAGTTAGGGAGGTGAAAGTCACATATTACACCCACAACTTGGGCAGGATTTCAGGAAGGGACCAAGCTACAGTTGACCACTACCTTGTACTATATCAGAATTAGCTCATTTCCAGCCATAAAGAATTACTTGAAAGCCTTATACTCTGACATTTGTTGATTTGGCCTCTGCTTTGGATTCAGTATGTAGAAAAGACTCTGAGGTGGAAATTACTGAACACTAGAATATGGATAAGCAGCTTACTTTTTTCCTTATTAGAGGGCTACTTTTTTGAGGATGACCACATGGATCAAAGTCAGAGTAAATACATCAGACTCTCTAACAGATGGGTTTTAGAGCAGGGAAAGAGGAGTCCAAGCAGGGCTGTTTACTTGCCCCATTTTATTCCAATCTTTATATTAATGATATTATAATTCCCTGAAAGCTGACTGGCCATGGGATTTGTTGCCCCCTCGCTAGGAAAACAGAAAATTTCAATTCTACTTTATGCAGATGACTAGTCCCTAGTTTCACTTACAGGAATGGTTTAGGGAGACTCCTATATAGTTTGGGTGAGTACCTGCAGACAGGCCCTCTCCATAAACTATTCCAAAGAGCTAAGGTAATGGTGTTCAAGAAAAGACAAAGAAAATACAGTTGGAACATCCATAATATTCCTACAGAGCAATGCAATTATTTTAAATATTTAGGTGTTACATTCAGCCCTATGCTAGAATTGGAATGCCCATTGCTTGGTGGTCCAAAGCAGCTGCCCAAAAATCTGTTGGGGCAATGGCCAAGTTTTATCATACAAAGGAGGTCATTTAGTTGAGTCCAGCCTAAAAATCTCTTTTAAAACCTAAAGTTATATCTATGTTACTGTATGCCTACAGAGATTTGGGGATGGAATGTCCAAGTCCTACATAAAATAGAAACCTTCAAAACTCCTTCCTTAAGCAAGATTCTCCTACTGCCCCTAAAGGCAGGCATGGCAGCCCTCACTTAGGGCAGAACTCGGTTGCCTTCTATTAAAGCTCGAGCTGAATTGGCAATTTTGAAATACGTTAAAAAGAGTTCACTAAAACGACGGCGTTTGAGAATCCAAAAGTCTGCAGATATTACTAAAGGCCTCCAAATTACATAATACCTCCCTAAATAATATATTACTCAGTTATTCTGTTCCAAGATCATTTTATTCTCTTCACCAATTTTAAAATCAGAGCCTTAGGGATTGGATATTCAAAGAGGGAATAACTGTATGGACAGAGATATAATTACATTCAAGTTTGCTCCTAGTACTAGTCACCTTAAAAGGATCATCATAGAGCCTCACCATATCTTGCGCTGGCATTACTCAAGTTTAAGATAAGAGGAGGAAGGCTATGACAGCAATACAATTTCAAACAATGCCAACAAATTATTTAGAGAGCAGATATGCCAAAATACCAGTTAGAACAAGCAATTTGTATCTACAAACAGGAAGTAGAGGATTTACCTCATTATGTTCCTGGGAACTACCCTGTCTCTGCATGGAGCCTGGGGCTAGGTTTCTGAATAGGTTCATATCCCTGTCCCAGGTATATTATGGGTCGAGACAAATTATACCTTCTCCTTGCGGTTTGGATCCTATATATCCTATAGGGGTTGGCCTATTAGCCTTAGCGTACAAAGATTAGGCTCCAACTTGGCGTGAAATAAAGGTAAATGATCAGACCTAAATTGGTATAAGTTGGGTGGGAATTACAATCTAGACATGCTGTAGGGGAGAGAAGTGAAAGAGACTTAGTGTTCACATGATGGATTTTTAGTGAATTTTTTTTCTTTTTTTCTTACCTGTTGGAATAACAAGTTGGCTCAGAAGTTTTAATGTAATAATATTGTAATATTGTAATGGCCTATGGCTTTCAATAAAATTGATTGATTGATTGATACAAGGACCTTCCCCGTGCCTCTGAAGGTCGGATGTGCCACCCGCTTTCTTGCTGGTGACGCCTCCTGCAGCAGCAGTTCCGCAGCAGCTGTTTTGCGGTGGTGCCCAGCATGGTGTGTCAGAATCCCAAAGGGGCCCATAGCTCCGAAAGATTGGAGGTTCCTGTTCTCGATGCTGTACTCTTGGCTAACCAAGTTTTGGAGAGTCAGTGCAGTAAGTGCCCAGGTGTTGGATTAGGAACCTTCGAGGAGACCGAGGTTCCAGAATCCCCACTGCCTCCAGAATCACCAAGGTTTCAGACCCTTGGCCCAAGTCCTATACTCCTAAGCCTAATCTACTTCTCCAGGGTTATTGTGTAGGCATGAAAATAGGGACAGGAGAATTGTGGTTGCTCCTTTGCTTACATCCAGGGAGAAGAGGGAGGGTGTAAAATGTCAGAAGTCCAATTAGCAGATTCCTGAGTTGTTTTGTTGCTTGTTCAGAGATGTATTGTTGTTGTGCCTGGTACTGGCCAAAGAATCTGATGCTAGGAAGGAGAATCCATTCACACTTGACCTCCCATTTTATATGCCAGGAGGTGTGAAATTGGGGCTGGACCATTTTTTCCTCATCCAACTTGGGAGAACCTCTCATACGTAGGGGATGGGCAGCAAGCTTCTCACGGCACAGACGCACTGTATTAGGGGATTGATGGGAACACTTGAGAGAAGGGGAATTGCAGAGTGTGGCTTAAAGGGGGGCGGGTTCATTAAAAAGTAAGAAGTTTTGCATAATTTACTGTTCTCCCTTTCAAGAGTCAGCTGTCCGGCACGGCTTCCGTGCTTGAGGGCAAACAAGCTTAATGGAGAGGTTGATGAGATGAGACGTGAAATTGTGCAGCCAGCTCTGCCGGAAGAGATCATGAGGGATCTTTCTCTCTCCCTCTTTGTCTCAGCCAGACTGGATGGTTTCAGCAAAGGACTGAACTTCTTCTTGCAGATCTCCAGGCTGGACCATTGTGACCTGCTCTGTGATTTATTGTTTTTAGAAAGTGTCCAGAAATGGACAACGGGCCCCGAGTTAGGCACTCTGGCTGTTAGCAGGGGCCTGTTATGATGATCACCCCGCAACACCTACGTGGCCTGCTGGCCTGCTTGTAGTGCAGATTTAAAGTGCCAGATCTTTAAAAGTTGCTTATGGGATAGCAGTTTTGCACTGTTTCTCTCCAGCCACCAGCCTTGGCCAGGTGTGTCTGCCTCCCACCAGGCCGGGCCAGAGATCGGCGGCAACAACCTTGGTGGGCCCGGCTTATCTTTGCACCATGTCCAAGGCGAGCATTCCGTTCCCATGGGATGAGGCCTGGATGGCCCAGGGAGGGGGAAGGGATTGAGTACGTTATAATACCTGTAGTTTAAAGTGGGAGAGTCTCATTCCTGTCGTAATAGTCGTGTGTGTGTGCTTTCTAAGATGTCTGAATAAGCGGTCTTACATCCAAAAGCCTTTTATTTCTGCTCTTTGGAATTCACTTACATTACTTGACAGGAATCACTTTTTTAACCTTCACTGTTACATTGGAAAATTGATGGATCTCTGGTGTTTTGAGCATGCAGAGATTGAGTGTGTGCTTGACCATGGTGGAAAGTACGTGATAGCCCCATAGAGGGCTTCAGGCAGCCTTCCCTTCCAGATTCCGAGGATCTAGGAGATGGAGATGGCCCAATTTCTCTGAGTGACTCTCTCCAGACCTAGAGACAGTACAAGTTTGCCCTTGTTTCATTGGGATGAACAAGGTGGAGTCCGATCAGCGATGGAGATGCATGAAAGCGTTTGGTGCATTGTCCATGGATAAGGCCCTGCTCGACCGGTTACGTTTCCCTCCGACAACGAGTGGATTACACAAACCCCAAATGCAACCAGTCCTGAGGAACTGGGACTAGCGATCATCCATGCTGACACCCAACCTGAGAATCCATGAAAAAAGATTCGCCAACAAAGTTACTTTGATGATATCCCCAAGGAGCAGCAGTGGCATAGTACAGGTGGCGCGTCCCAAGACTCACGGCTGAGAGCTGGAACTAATGGCGAGGTGAATTAGTCGATGATGGTAAGAGGGTTCCCATACTAAAACTGCGGCTCCCAGAGCCGGGAGCAAGTGATGGCCGGATGGAAGAGCTTCATGGAAGGCGTGGGATTGGAATCGAGAAAGAAATCCGTCTGAGATGAGAACTTAATCCCGACCCTGACCAGCGTTCCCAGTACCTCGAGAAGGAAAGTTGGGAGACTGATGAAATTCAACCCCTGCTCGCGAGAAAGCCAAACTTGCCTGGGAGGGCGAGCGCGAACTCTGGGGAAGAGGATGGCGAAAATCTACTGCTTAGCGGGACCCGTGAGAAGCAACGCCAAAGAAATCCAAATGGAGTTGGATCGCGAAAGAGAAGCGTTGGCGTCCAACAGTTCCAGCAGAATCTGACAGTTCATGACAAAGGTACTGGATCAATCAAAAAAATGGATTCTAGCTAACGCCAGCGCTTGAACATCAAGAATACATGCAAACACAGAATGAACTTGACTACAGCCATACAGCGAGATGAACGAGCTAAATTGGATCGTGAAAGGCTGACCTTGCATGCGCACCAGGGCGCCTTAACCGCAAGGAAAGGGGAGTTGGCCGACCTGGAACAGGATTTGCGAAGGCAGCCCGGGCTACAATGGCAAGGGCTCAGACAGCGCCCACACACCTGCTTCTCCCTTGCGCCTACAGTTTCCCTCCCCGCCGGAGGCACGGTACCAGAGGGCCGGTTCCAGTGGCCCCCCAACCCAGAGCACCACTCCCGGTTCCTCCAGCCCCGCCACTTTACCCCTTGCATGCCAGGCCACCTACAGCAACAACCTCAACTGCATGCAC
Source organism: Sphaerodactylus townsendi (assembly GCF_021028975.2). NCBI lineage: Eukaryota > Metazoa > Chordata > Lepidosauria > Squamata > Sphaerodactylidae > Sphaerodactylus > Sphaerodactylus townsendi. Next base: position 192,440,386 of record NC_059425.1, read on the forward strand.
CTCCAAGCTGTTGAGAGAGGAGTTTACAGACCCCCCATCCCAGCTTCGTTTTGGCAGAGGACTGCATGAAACTCCCTACTTCATCACCTTACAGCTTCGATGCCCATATGCAGAGAGTATGATGATTTATATCGTTCTGAGCAGTGAGAAAGTTCGAGACATTGGATCCAGTACTGGATGGCATAAGCGGCTACAGAATGGTTCGATTACCCTCCTCACGAATTACAGGCTGGCGGACACGCCGCACAGTGGGGGAGATTCCCTCAGGCGTTACGTAGCCGTTTCCAAAGACCCTGATGCGAGAAAACAAAGCGCTTCTCCATTACAGTAAAAACCATCCAGCAAAGGTAACCGTTCTTTTCGCTAGACAATATAACCGGGAATTTGGAGATTGCAGCTGGCCCAGTAAAACTTCCTCCAGACTGGCCAGAACGCATGAAATGTGAGTATTACTTTTCGAGAAGGCATGGACATCCGAAACTTCTGTGAAGCGGTTATCCTCCATCCACGAATCCAGCGGACAGTAGCGAATGGATTGAACTGGGATCTGAAATTAAGCTGCCCGTCTTGTATGCTGGATGGCCGTTCGCTGCCCAAAACCTGCCACAACACCAGCGCAGAAATTGCTTCGCCATCAACTCCTGCCGTCGCAGCTGAAACCACTTCGGAACGCCGTCGCCGCTTGGGATTGTAAAGGATTAAATGGTGTAAAGGATTCAATGGTGTTGATGTTCAGGACAGCCGCCTGGCCTTGACTGAAT
>NC_059425.1:192441237-192523236 GCF_021028975.2 Sphaerodactylus townsendi
TATTATTATTATTATTATTATTATTATTATTATTATTATTATTATTAAATTTTACGCCCTATCCCCGAGGGGCTCAGGGCGGTGCACAATATAAAACTTCATGGGGGGTGGGGGGGGGGGGGGGTGGGGGGGGGGGGGGGTGGGGGGGGGGGGGGGTGGGGGGGGGGGGGGGTGGGGGGGGGGGGGGGTGGGGGGGGGGGGGGGTGGGGGGGGGGGGGGGTGGGGGGGGGGGGGGGTGGGGGGGGGGGGGGGTGGGGGGGGGGGGGGGTGGGGGGGGGGGGGGGTGGGGGGGGGGGGGGGTGGGGGGGGGGGGGGGTGGGGGGGGGGGGGGGTGGGGGGGGGGGGGGGTGGGGGGGGGGGGGGGTGGGGGGGGGGGGGGGTGGGGGGGGGGGGGGGTGGGGGGGGGGGGGGGTGGGGGGGGGGGGGGGTGGGGGGGGGGGGGGGTGGGGGGGGGGGGGGGTGGGGGGGGGGGGGGGTGGGGGGGGGGGGGGGTGGGGGGGGGGGGGGGTGGGGGGGGGGGGGGGTGGGGGGGGGGGGGGGTGGGGGGGGGGGGGGGTGGGGGGGGGGGGGGGTGGGGGGGGGGGGGGGTGGGGGGGGGGGGGGGTGGGGGGGGGGGGGGGTGGGGGGGGGGGGGGGTGGGGGGGGGGGGGGGTGGGGGGGGGGGGGGGTGGGGGGGGGGGGGGGTGGGGGGGGGGGGGGGTGGGGGGGGGGGGGGGTGGGGGGGGGGGGGGGTGGGGGGGGGGGGGGGTGGGGGGGGGGGGGGGTGGGGGGGGGGGGGGGTGGGGGGGGGGGGGGGTGGGGGGGGGGGGGGGTGGGGGGGGGGGGGGGTGGGGGGGGGGGGGGGTGGGGGGGGGGGGGGGTGGGGGGGGGGGGGGGTGGGGGGGGGGGGGGGTGGGGGGGGGGGGGGGTGGGGGGGGGGGGGGGTGGGGGGGGGGGGGGGTGGGGGGGGGGGGGGGTGGGGGGGGGGGGGGGTGGGGGGGGGGGGGGGTGGGGGGGGGGGGGGGTGGGGGGGGGGGGGGGTGGGGGGGGGGGGGGGTGGGGGGGGGGGGGGGTGGGGGGGGGGGGGGGTGGGGGGGGGGGGGGGTGGGGGGGGGGGGGGGTGGGGGGGGGGGGGGGTGGGGGGGGGGGGGGGTGGGGGGGGGGGGGGGTGGGGGGGGGGGGGGGTGGGGGGGGGGGGGGGTGGGGGGGGGGGGGGGTGGGGGGGGGGGGGGGTGGGGGGGGGGGGGGGTGGGGGGGGGGGGGGGTGGGGGGGGGGGGGGGTGGGGGGGGGGGGGGGTGGGGGGGGGGGGGGGTGGGGGGGGGGGGGGGTGGGGGGGGGGGGGGGTGGGGGGGGGGGGGGGTGGGGGGGGGGGGGGGTGGGGGGGGGGGGGGGTGGGGGGGGGGGGGGGTGGGGGGGGGGGGGGGTGGGGGGGGGGGGGGGTGGGGGGGGGGGGGGGTGGGGGGGGGGGGGGGTGGGGGGGGGGGGGGGTGGGGGGGGGGGGGGGTGGGGGGGGGGGGGGGTGGGGGGGGGGGGGGGTGGGGGGGGGGGGGGGTGGGGGGGGGGGGGGGTGGGGGGGGGGGGGGGTGGGGGGGGGGGGGGGTGGGGGGGGGGGGGGGTGGGGGGGGGGGGGGGTGGGGGGGGGGGGGGGTGGGGGGGGGGGGGGGTGGGGGGGGGGGGGGGTGGGGGGGGGGGGGGGTGGGGGGGGGGGGGGGTGGGGGGGGGGGGGGGTGGGGGGGGGGGGGGGTGGGGGGGGGGGGGGGTGGGGGGGGGGGGGGGTGGGGGGGGGGGGGGGTGGGGGGGGGGGGGGGTGGGGGGGGGGGGGGGTGGGGGGGGGGGGGGGTGGGGGGGGGGGGGGGTGGGGGGGGGGGGGGGTGGGGGGGGGGGGGGGTGGGGGGGGGGGGGGGTGGGGGGGGGGGGGGGTGGGGGGGGGGGGGGGTGGGGGGGGGGGGGGGTGGGGGGGGGGGGGGGTGGGGGGGGGGGGGGGTGGGGGGGGGGGGGGGTGGGGGGGGGGGGGGGTGGGGGGGGGGGGGGGTGGGGGGGGGGGGGGGTGGGGGGGGGGGGGGGTGGGGGGGGGGGGGGGTGGGGGGGGGGGGGGGTGGGGGGGGGGGGGGGTGGGGGGGGGGGGGGGTGGGGGGGGGGGGGGGTGGGGGGGGGGGGGGGTGGGGGGGGGGGGGGGTGGGGGGGGGGGGGGGTGGGGGGGGGGGGGGGTGGGGGGGGGGGGGGGTGGGGGGGGGGGGGGGTGGGGGGGGGGGGGGGTGGGGGGGGGGGGGGGTGGGGGGGGGGGGGGGTGGGGGGGGGGGGGGGTGGGGGGGGGGGGGGGTGGGGGGGGGGGGGGGTGGGGGGGGGGGGGGGTGGGGGGGGGGGGGGGTGGGGGGGGGGGGGGGTGGGGGGGGGGGGGGGTGGGGGGGGGGGGGGGTGGGGGGGGGGGGGGGTGGGGGGGGGGGGGGGTGGGGGGGGGGGGGGGTGGGGGGGGGGGGGGGTGGGGGGGGGGGGGGGTGGGGGGGGGGGGGGGTGGGGGGGGGGGGGGGTGGGGGGGGGGGGGGGTGGGGGGGGGGGGGGGTGGGGGGGGGGGGGGGTGGGGGGGGGGGGGGGTGGGGGGGGGGGGGGGTGGGGGGGGGGGGGGGTGGGGGGGGGGGGGGGTGGGGGGGGGGGGGGGTGGGGGGGGGGGGGGGTGGGGGGGGGGGGGGGTGGGGGGGGGGGGGGGTGGGGGGGGGGGGGGGTGGGGGGGGGGGGGGGTGGGGGGGGGGGGGGGTGGGGGGGGGGGGGGGTGGGGGGGGGGGGGGGTGGGGGGGGGGGGGGGTGGGGGGGGGGGGGGGTGGGGGGGGGGGGGGGTGGGGGGGGGGGGGGGTGGGGGGGGGGGGGGGTGGGGGGGGGGGGGGGTGGGGGGGGGGGGGGGTGGGGGGGGGGGGGGGTGGGGGGGGGGGGGGGTGGGGGGGGGGGGGGGTGGGGGGGGGGGGGGGTGGGGGGGGGGGGGGGTGGGGGGGGGGGGGGGTGGGGGGGGGGGGGGGTGGGGGGGGGGGGGGGTGGGGGGGGGGGGGGGTGGGGGGGGGGGGGGGTGGGGGGGGGGGGGGGTGGGGGGGGGGGGGGGTGGGGGGGGGGGGGGGTGGGGGGGGGGGGGGGTGGGGGGGGGGGGGGGTGGGGGGGGGGGGGGGTGGGGGGGGGGGGGGGTGGGGGGGGGGGGGGGTGGGGGGGGGGGGGGGTGGGGGGGGGGGGGGGTGGGGGGGGGGGGGGGTGGGGGGGGGGGGGGGTGGGGGGGGGGGGGGGTGGGGGGGGGGGGGGGTGGGGGGGGGGGGGGGTGGGGGGGGGGGGGGGTGGGGGGGGGGGGGGGTGGGGGGGGGGGGGGGTGGGGGGGGGGGGGGGTGGGGGGGGGGGGGGGTGGGGGGGGGGGGGGGTGGGGGGGGGGGGGGGTGGGGGGGGGGGGGGGTGGGGGGGGGGGGGGGTGGGGGGGGGGGGGGGTGGGGGGGGGGGGGGGTGGGGGGGGGGGGGGGTGGGGGGGGGGGGGGGTGGGGGGGGGGGGGGGTGGGGGGGGGGGGGGGTGGGGGGGGGGGGGGGTGGGGGGGGGGGGGGGTGGGGGGGGGGGGGGGTGGGGGGGGGGGGGGGTGGGGGGGGGGGGGGGTGGGGGGGGGGGGGGGTGGGGGGGGGGGGGGGTGGGGGGGGGGGGGGGTGGGGGGGGGGGGGGGTGGGGGGGGGGGGGGGTGGGGGGGGGGGGGGGTGGGGGGGGGGGGGGGTGGGGGGGGGGGGGGGTGGGGGGGGGGGGGGGTGGGGGGGGGGGGGGGTGGGGGGGGGGGGGGGTGGGGGGGGGGGGGGGTGGGGGGGGGGGGGGGTGGGGGGGGGGGGGGGTGGGGGGGGGGGGGGGTGGGGGGGGGGGGGGGTGGGGGGGGGGGGGGGTGGGGGGGGGGGGGGGTGGGGGGGGGGGGGGGTGGGGGGGGGGGGGGGTGGGGGGGGGGGGGGGTGGGGGGGGGGGGGGGTGGGGGGGGGGGGGGGTGGGGGGGGGGGGGGGTGGGGGGGGGGGGGGGTGGGGGGGGGGGGGGGTGGGGGGGGGGGGGGGTGGGGGGGGGGGGGGGTGGGGGGGGGGGGGGGTGGGGGGGGGGGGGGGTGGGGGGGGGGGGGGGTGGGGGGGGGGGGGGGTGGGGGGGGGGGGGGGTGGGGGGGGGGGGGGGTGGGGGGGGGGGGGGGTGGGGGGGGGGGGGGGTGGGGGGGGGGGGGGGTGGGGGGGGGGGGGGGTGGGGGGGGGGGGGGGTGGGGGGGGGGGGGGGTGGGGGGGGGGGGGGGTGGGGGGGGGGGGGGGTGGGGGGGGGGGGGGGTGGGGGGGGGGGGGGGTGGGGGGGGGGGGGGGTGGGGGGGGGGGGGGGTGGGGGGGGGGGGGGGTGGGGGGGGGGGGGGGTGGGGGGGGGGGGGGGTGGGGGGGGGGGGGGGTGGGGGGGGGGGGGGGTGGGGGGGGGGGGGGGTGGGGGGGGGGGGGGGTGGGGGGGGGGGGGGGTGGGGGGGGGGGGGGGTGGGGGGGGGGGGGGGTGGGGGGGGGGGGGGGTGGGGGGGGGGGGGGGTGGGGGGGGGGGGGGGTGGGGGGGGGGGGGGGTGGGGGGGGGGGGGGGTGGGGGGGGGGGGGGGTGGGGGGGGGGGGGGGTGGGGGGGGGGGGGGGTGGGGGGGGGGGGGGGTGGGGGGGGGGGGGGGTGGGGGGGGGGGGGGGTGGGGGGGGGGGGGGGTGGGGGGGGGGGGGGGTGGGGGGGGGGGGGGGTGGGGGGGGGGGGGGGTGGGGGGGGGGGGGGGTGGGGGGGGGGGGGGGTGGGGGGGGGGGGGGGTGGGGGGGGGGGGGGGTGGGGGGGGGGGGGGGTGGGGGGGGGGGGGGGTGGGGGGGGGGGGGGGTGGGGGGGGGGGGGGGTGGGGGGGGGGGGGGGTGGGGGGGGGGGGGGGTGGGGGGGGGGGGGGGTGGGGGGGGGGGGGGGTGGGGGGGGGGGGGGGTGGGGGGGGGGGGGGGTGGGGGGGGGGGGGGGTGGGGGGGGGGGGGGGTGGGGGGGGGGGGGGGTGGGGGGGGGGGGGGGTGGGGGGGGGGGGGGGTGGGGGGGGGGGGGGGTGGGGGGGGGGGGGGGTGGGGGGGGGGGGGGGTGGGGGGGGGGGGGGGTGGGGGGGGGGGGGGGTGGGGGGGGGGGGGGGTGGGGGGGGGGGGGGGTGGGGGGGGGGGGGGGTGGGGGGGGGGGGGGGTGGGGGGGGGGGGGGGTGGGGGGGGGGGGGGGTGGGGGGGGGGGGGGGTGGGGGGGGGGGGGGGTGGGGGGGGGGGGGGGTGGGGGGGGGGGGGGGTGGGGGGGGGGGGGGGTGGGGGGGGGGGGGGGTGGGGGGGGGGGGGGGTGGGGGGGGGGGGGGGTGGGGGGGGGGGGGGGTGGGGGGGGGGGGGGGTGGGGGGGGGGGGGGGTGGGGGGGGGGGGGGGTGGGGGGGGGGGGGGGTGGGGGGGGGGGGGGGTGGGGGGGGGGGGGGGTGGGGGGGGGGGGGGGTGGGGGGGGGGGGGGGTGGGGGGGGGGGGGGGTGGGGGGGGGGGGGGGTGGGGGGGGGGGGGGGTGGGGGGGGGGGGGGGTGGGGGGGGGGGGGGGTGGGGGGGGGGGGGGGTGGGGGGGGGGGGGGGTGGGGGGGGGGGGGGGTGGGGGGGGGGGGGGGTGGGGGGGGGGGGGGGTGGGGGGGGGGGGGGGTGGGGGGGGGGGGGGGTGGGGGGGGGGGGGGGTGGGGGGGGGGGGGGGTGGGGGGGGGGGGGGGTGGGGGGGGGGGGGGGTGGGGGGGGGGGGGGGTGGGGGGGGGGGGGGGTGGGGGGGGGGGGGGGTGGGGGGGGGGGGGGGTGGGGGGGGGGGGGGGTGGGGGGGGGGGGGGGTGGGGGGGGGGGGGGGTGGGGGGGGGGGGGGGTGGGGGGGGGGGGGGGTGGGGGGGGGGGGGGGTGGGGGGGGGGGGGGGTGGGGGGGGGGGGGGGTGGGGGGGGGGGGGGGTGGGGGGGGGGGGGGGTGGGGGGGGGGGGGGGTGGGGGGGGGGGGGGGTGGGGGGGGGGGGGGGTGGGGGGGGGGGGGGGTGGGGGGGGGGGGGGGTGGGGGGGGGGGGGGGTGGGGGGGGGGGGGGGTGGGGGGGGGGGGGGGTGGGGGGGGGGGGGGGTGGGGGGGGGGGGGGGTGGGGGGGGGGGGGGGTGGGGGGGGGGGGGGGTGGGGGGGGGGGGGGGTGGGGGGGGGGGGGGGTGGGGGGGGGGGGGGGTGGGGGGGGGGGGGGGTGGGGGGGGGGGGGGGTGGGGGGGGGGGGGGGTGGGGGGGGGGGGGGGTGGGGGGGGGGGGGGGTGGGGGGGGGGGGGGGTGGGGGGGGGGGGGGGTGGGGGGGGGGGGGGGTGGGGGGGGGGGGGGGTGGGGGGGGGGGGGGGTGGGGGGGGGGGGGGGTGGGGGGGGGGGGGGGTGGGGGGGGGGGGGGGTGGGGGGGGGGGGGGGTGGGGGGGGGGGGGGGTGGGGGGGGGGGGGGGTGGGGGGGGGGGGGGGTGGGGGGGGGGGGGGGTGGGGGGGGGGGGGGGTGGGGGGGGGGGGGGGTGGGGGGGGGGGGGGGTGGGGGGGGGGGGGGGTGGGGGGGGGGGGGGGTGGGGGGGGGGGGGGGTGGGGGGGGGGGGGGGTGGGGGGGGGGGGGGGTGGGGGGGGGGGGGGGTGGGGGGGGGGGGGGGTGGGGGGGGGGGGGGGTGGGGGGGGGGGGGGGTGGGGGGGGGGGGGGGTGGGGGGGGGGGGGGGTGGGGGGGGGGGGGGGTGGGGGGGGGGGGGGGTGGGGGGGGGGGGGGGTGGGGGGGGGGGGGGGTGGGGGGGGGGGGGGGTGGGGGGGGGGGGGGGTGGGGGGGGGGGGGGGTGGGGGGGGGGGGGGGTGGGGGGGGGGGGGGGTGGGGGGGGGGGGGGGTGGGGGGGGGGGGGGGTGGGGGGGGGGGGGGGTGGGGGGGGGGGGGGGTGGGGGGGGGGGGGGGTGGGGGGGGGGGGGGGTGGGGGGGGGGGGGGGTGGGGGGGGGGGGGGGTGGGGGGGGGGGGGGGTGGGGGGGGGGGGGGGTGGGGGGGGGGGGGGGTGGGGGGGGGGGGGGGTGGGGGGGGGGGGGGGTGGGGGGGGGGGGGGGTGGGGGGGGGGGGGGGTGGGGGGGGGGGGGGGTGGGGGGGGGGGGGGGTGGGGGGGGGGGGGGGTGGGGGGGGGGGGGGGTGGGGGGGGGGGGGGGTGGGGGGGGGGGGGGGTGGGGGGGGGGGGGGGTGGGGGGGGGGGGGGGTGGGGGGGGGGGGGGGTGGGGGGGGGGGGGGGTGGGGGGGGGGGGGGGTGGGGGGGGGGGGGGGTGGGGGGGGGGGGGGGTGGGGGGGGGGGGGGGTGGGGGGGGGGGGGGGTGGGGGGGGGGGGGGGTGGGGGGGGGGGGGGGTGGGGGGGGGGGGGGGTGGGGGGGGGGGGGGGTGGGGGGGGGGGGGGGTGGGGGGGGGGGGGGGTGGGGGGGGGGGGGGGTGGGGGGGGGGGGGGGTGGGGGGGGGGGGGGGTGGGGGGGGGGGGGGGTGGGGGGGGGGGGGGGTGGGGGGGGGGGGGGGTGGGGGGGGGGGGGGGTGGGGGGGGGGGGGGGTGGGGGGGGGGGGGGGTGGGGGGGGGGGGGGGTGGGGGGGGGGGGGGGTGGGGGGGGGGGGGGGTGGGGGGGGGGGGGGGTGGGGGGGGGGGGGGGTGGGGGGGGGGGGGGGTGGGGGGGGGGGGGGGTGGGGGGGGGGGGGGGTGGGGGGGGGGGGGGGTGGGGGGGGGGGGGGGTGGGGGGGGGGGGGGGTGGGGGGGGGGGGGGGTGGGGGGGGGGGGGGGTGGGGGGGGGGGGGGGTGGGGGGGGGGGGGGGTGGGGGGGGGGGGGGGTGGGGGGGGGGGGGGGTGGGGGGGGGGGGGGGTGGGGGGGGGGGGGGGTGGGGGGGGGGGGGGGTGGGGGGGGGGGGGGGTGGGGGGGGGGGGGGGTGGGGGGGGGGGGGGGTGGGGGGGGGGGGGGGTGGGGGGGGGGGGGGGTGGGGGGGGGGGGGGGTGGGGGGGGGGGGGGGTGGGGGGGGGGGGGGGTGGGGGGGGGGGGGGGTGGGGGGGGGGGGGGGTGGGGGGGGGGGGGGGTGGGGGGGGGGGGGGGTGGGGGGGGGGGGGGGTGGGGGGGGGGGGGGGTGGGGGGGGGGGGGGGTGGGGGGGGGGGGGGGTGGGGGGGGGGGGGGGTGGGGGGGGGGGGGGGTGGGGGGGGGGGGGGGTGGGGGGGGGGGGGGGTGGGGGGGGGGGGGGGTGGGGGGGGGGGGGGGTGGGGGGGGGGGGGGGTGGGGGGGGGGGGGGGTGGGGGGGGGGGGGGGTGGGGGGGGGGGGGGGTGGGGGGGGGGGGGGGTGGGGGGGGGGGGGGGTGGGGGGGGGGGGGGGTGGGGGGGGGGGGGGGTGGGGGGGGGGGGGGGTGGGGGGGGGGGGGGGTGGGGGGGGGGGGGGGTGGGGGGGGGGGGGGGTGGGGGGGGGGGGGGGTGGGGGGGGGGGGGGGTGGGGGGGGGGGGGGGTGGGGGGGGGGGGGGGTGGGGGGGGGGGGGGGTGGGGGGGGGGGGGGGTGGGGGGGGGGGGGGGTGGGGGGGGGGGGGGGTGGGGGGGGGGGGGGGTGGGGGGGGGGGGGGGTGGGGGGGGGGGGGGGTGGGGGGGGGGGGGGGTGGGGGGGGGGGGGGGTGGGGGGGGGGGGGGGTGGGGGGGGGGGGGGGTGGGGGGGGGGGGGGGTGGGGGGGGGGGGGGGTGGGGGGGGGGGGGGGTGGGGGGGGGGGGGGGTGGGGGGGGGGGGGGGTGGGGGGGGGGGGGGGTGGGGGGGGGGGGGGGTGGGGGGGGGGGGGGGTGGGGGGGGGGGGGGGTGGGGGGGGGGGGGGGTGGGGGGGGGGGGGGGTGGGGGGGGGGGGGGGTGGGGGGGGGGGGGGGTGGGGGGGGGGGGGGGTGGGGGGGGGGGGGGGTGGGGGGGGGGGGGGGTGGGGGGGGGGGGGGGTGGGGGGGGGGGGGGGTGGGGGGGGGGGGGGGTGGGGGGGGGGGGGGGTGGGGGGGGGGGGGGGTGGGGGGGGGGGGGGGTGGGGGGGGGGGGGGGTGGGGGGGGGGGGGGGTGGGGGGGGGGGGGGGTGGGGGGGGGGGGGGGTGGGGGGGGGGGGGGGTGGGGGGGGGGGGGGGTGGGGGGGGGGGGGGGTGGGGGGGGGGGGGGGTGGGGGGGGGGGGGGGTGGGGGGGGGGGGGGGTGGGGGGGGGGGGGGGTGGGGGGGGGGGGGGGTGGGGGGGGGGGGGGGTGGGGGGGGGGGGGGGTGGGGGGGGGGGGGGGTGGGGGGGGGGGGGGGTGGGGGGGGGGGGGGGTGGGGGGGGGGGGGGGTGGGGGGGGGGGGGGGTGGGGGGGGGGGGGGGTGGGGGGGGGGGGGGGTGGGGGGGGGGGGGGGTGGGGGGGGGGGGGGGTGGGGGGGGGGGGGGGTGGGGGGGGGGGGGGGTGGGGGGGGGGGGGGGTGGGGGGGGGGGGGGGTGGGGGGGGGGGGGGGTGGGGGGGGGGGGGGGTGGGGGGGGGGGGGGGTGGGGGGGGGGGGGGGTGGGGGGGGGGGGGGGTGGGGGGGGGGGGGGGTGGGGGGGGGGGGGGGTGGGGGGGGGGGGGGGTGGGGGGGGGGGGGGGTGGGGGGGGGGGGGGGTGGGGGGGGGGGGGGGTGGGGGGGGGGGGGGGTGGGGGGGGGGGGGGGTGGGGGGGGGGGGGGGTGGGGGGGGGGGGGGGTGGGGGGGGGGGGGGGTGGGGGGGGGGGGGGGTGGGGGGGGGGGGGGGTGGGGGGGGGGGGGGGTGGGGGGGGGGGGGGGTGGGGGGGGGGGGGGGTGGGGGGGGGGGGGGGTGGGGGGGGGGGGGGGTGGGGGGGGGGGGGGGTGGGGGGGGGGGGGGGTGGGGGGGGGGGGGGGTGGGGGGGGGGGGGGGTGGGGGGGGGGGGGGGTGGGGGGGGGGGGGGGTGGGGGGGGGGGGGGGTGGGGGGGGGGGGGGGTGGGGGGGGGGGGGGGTGGGGGGGGGGGGGGGTGGGGGGGGGGGGGGGTGGGGGGGGGGGGGGGTGGGGGGGGGGGGGGGTGGGGGGGGGGGGGGGTGGGGGGGGGGGGGGGTGGGGGGGGGGGGGGGTGGGGGGGGGGGGGGGTGGGGGGGGGGGGGGGTGGGGGGGGGGGGGGGTGGGGGGGGGGGGGGGTGGGGGGGGGGGGGGGTGGGGGGGGGGGGGGGTGGGGGGGGGGGGGGGTGGGGGGGGGGGGGGGTGGGGGGGGGGGGGGGTGGGGGGGGGGGGGGGTGGGGGGGGGGGGGGGTGGGGGGGGGGGGGGGTGGGGGGGGGGGGGGGTGGGGGGGGGGGGGGGTGGGGGGGGGGGGGGGTGGGGGGGGGGGGGGGTGGGGGGGGGGGGGGGTGGGGGGGGGGGGGGGTGGGGGGGGGGGGGGGTGGGGGGGGGGGGGGGTGGGGGGGGGGGGGGGTGGGGGGGGGGGGGGGTGGGGGGGGGGGGGGGTGGGGGGGGGGGGGGGTGGGGGGGGGGGGGGGTGGGGGGGGGGGGGGGTGGGGGGGGGGGGGGGTGGGGGGGGGGGGGGGTGGGGGGGGGGGGGGGTGGGGGGGGGGGGGGGTGGGGGGGGGGGGGGGTGGGGGGGGGGGGGGGTGGGGGGGGGGGGGGGTGGGGGGGGGGGGGGGTGGGGGGGGGGGGGGGTGGGGGGGGGGGGGGGTGGGGGGGGGGGGGGGTGGGGGGGGGGGGGGGTGGGGGGGGGGGGGGGTGGGGGGGGGGGGGGGTGGGGGGGGGGGGGGGTGGGGGGGGGGGGGGGTGGGGGGGGGGGGGGGTGGGGGGGGGGGGGGGTGGGGGGGGGGGGGGGTGGGGGGGGGGGGGGGTGGGGGGGGGGGGGGGTGGGGGGGGGGGGGGGTGGGGGGGGGGGGGGGTGGGGGGGGGGGGGGGTGGGGGGGGGGGGGGGTGGGGGGGGGGGGGGGTGGGGGGGGGGGGGGGTGGGGGGGGGGGGGGGTGGGGGGGGGGGGGGGTGGGGGGGGGGGGGGGTGGGGGGGGGGGGGGGTGGGGGGGGGGGGGGGTGGGGGGGGGGGGGGGTGGGGGGGGGGGGGGGTGGGGGGGGGGGGGGGTGGGGGGGGGGGGGGGTGGGGGGGGGGGGGGGTGGGGGGGGGGGGGGGTGGGGGGGGGGGGGGGTGGGGGGGGGGGGGGGTGGGGGGGGGGGGGGGTGGGGGGGGGGGGGGGTGGGGGGGGGGGGGGGTGGGGGGGGGGGGGGGTGGGGGGGGGGGGGGGTGGGGGGGGGGGGGGGTGGGGGGGGGGGGGGGTGGGGGGGGGGGGGGGTGGGGGGGGGGGGGGGTGGGGGGGGGGGGGGGTGGGGGGGGGGGGGGGTGGGGGGGGGGGGGGGTGGGGGGGGGGGGGGGTGGGGGGGGGGGGGGGTGGGGGGGGGGGGGGGTGGGGGGGGGGGGGGGTGGGGGGGGGGGGGGGTGGGGGGGGGGGGGGGTGGGGGGGGGGGGGGGTGGGGGGGGGGGGGGGTGGGGGGGGGGGGGGGTGGGGGGGGGGGGGGGTGGGGGGGGGGGGGGGTGGGGGGGGGGGGGGGTGGGGGGGGGGGGGGGTGGGGGGGGGGGGGGGTGGGGGGGGGGGGGGGTGGGGGGGGGGGGGGGTGGGGGGGGGGGGGGGTGGGGGGGGGGGGGGGTGGGGGGGGGGGGGGGTGGGGGGGGGGGGGGGTGGGGGGGGGGGGGGGTGGGGGGGGGGGGGGGTGGGGGGGGGGGGGGGTGGGGGGGGGGGGGGGTGGGGGGGGGGGGGGGTGGGGGGGGGGGGGGGTGGGGGGGGGGGGGGGTGGGGGGGGGGGGGGGTGGGGGGGGGGGGGGGTGGGGGGGGGGGGGGGTGGGGGGGGGGGGGGGTGGGGGGGGGGGGGGGTGGGGGGGGGGGGGGGTGGGGGGGGGGGGGGGTGGGGGGGGGGGGGGGTGGGGGGGGGGGGGGGTGGGGGGGGGGGGGGGTGGGGGGGGGGGGGGGTGGGGGGGGGGGGGGGTGGGGGGGGGGGGGGGTGGGGGGGGGGGGGGGTGGGGGGGGGGGGGGGTGGGGGGGGGGGGGGGTGGGGGGGGGGGGGGGTGGGGGGGGGGGGGGGTGGGGGGGGGGGGGGGTGGGGGGGGGGGGGGGTGGGGGGGGGGGGGGGTGGGGGGGGGGGGGGGTGGGGGGGGGGGGGGGTGGGGGGGGGGGGGGGTGGGGGGGGGGGGGGGTGGGGGGGGGGGGGGGTGGGGGGGGGGGGGGGTGGGGGGGGGGGGGGGTGGGGGGGGGGGGGGGTGGGGGGGGGGGGGGGTGGGGGGGGGGGGGGGTGGGGGGGGGGGGGGGTGGGGGGGGGGGGGGGTGGGGGGGGGGGGGGGTGGGGGGGGGGGGGGGTGGGGGGGGGGGGGGGTGGGGGGGGGGGGGGGTGGGGGGGGGGGGGGGTGGGGGGGGGGGGGGGTGGGGGGGGGGGGGGGTGGGGGGGGGGGGGGGTGGGGGGGGGGGGGGGTGGGGGGGGGGGGGGGTGGGGGGGGGGGGGGGTGGGGGGGGGGGGGGGTGGGGGGGGGGGGGGGTGGGGGGGGGGGGGGGTGGGGGGGGGGGGGGGTGGGGGGGGGGGGGGGTGGGGGGGGGGGGGGGTGGGGGGGGGGGGGGGTGGGGGGGGGGGGGGGTGGGGGGGGGGGGGGGTGGGGGGGGGGGGGGGTGGGGGGGGGGGGGGGTGGGGGGGGGGGGGGGTGGGGGGGGGGGGGGGTGGGGGGGGGGGGGGGTGGGGGGGGGGGGGGGTGGGGGGGGGGGGGGGTGGGGGGGGGGGGGGGTGGGGGGGGGGGGGGGTGGGGGGGGGGGGGGGTGGGGGGGGGGGGGGGTGGGGGGGGGGGGGGGTGGGGGGGGGGGGGGGTGGGGGGGGGGGGGGGTGGGGGGGGGGGGGGGTGGGGGGGGGGGGGGGTGGGGGGGGGGGGGGGTGGGGGGGGGGGGGGGTGGGGGGGGGGGGGGGTGGGGGGGGGGGGGGGTGGGGGGGGGGGGGGGTGGGGGGGGGGGGGGGTGGGGGGGGGGGGGGGTGGGGGGGGGGGGGGGTGGGGGGGGGGGGGGGTGGGGGGGGGGGGGGGTGGGGGGGGGGGGGGGTGGGGGGGGGGGGGGGTGGGGGGGGGGGGGGGTGGGGGGGGGGGGGGGTGGGGGGGGGGGGGGGTGGGGGGGGGGGGGGGTGGGGGGGGGGGGGGGTGGGGGGGGGGGGGGGTGGGGGGGGGGGGGGGTGGGGGGGGGGGGGGGTGGGGGGGGGGGGGGGTGGGGGGGGGGGGGGGTGGGGGGGGGGGGGGGTGGGGGGGGGGGGGGGTGGGGGGGGGGGGGGGTGGGGGGGGGGGGGGGTGGGGGGGGGGGGGGGTGGGGGGGGGGGGGGGTGGGGGGGGGGGGGGGTGGGGGGGGGGGGGGGTGGGGGGGGGGGGGGGTGGGGGGGGGGGGGGGTGGGGGGGGGGGGGGGTGGGGGGGGGGGGGGGTGGGGGGGGGGGGGGGTGGGGGGGGGGGGGGGTGGGGGGGGGGGGGGGTGGGGGGGGGGGGGGGTGGGGGGGGGGGGGGGTGGGGGGGGGGGGGGGTGGGGGGGGGGGGGGGTGGGGGGGGGGGGGGGTGGGGGGGGGGGGGGGTGGGGGGGGGGGGGGGTGGGGGGGGGGGGGGGTGGGGGGGGGGGGGGGTGGGGGGGGGGGGGGGTGGGGGGGGGGGGGGGTGGGGGGGGGGGGGGGTGGGGGGGGGGGGGGGTGGGGGGGGGGGGGGGTGGGGGGGGGGGGGGGTGGGGGGGGGGGGGGGTGGGGGGGGGGGGGGGTGGGGGGGGGGGGGGGTGGGGGGGGGGGGGGGTGGGGGGGGGGGGGGGTGGGGGGGGGGGGGGGTGGGGGGGGGGGGGGGTGGGGGGGGGGGGGGGTGGGGGGGGGGGGGGGTGGGGGGGGGGGGGGGTGGGGGGGGGGGGGGGTGGGGGGGGGGGGGGGTGGGGGGGGGGGGGGGTGGGGGGGGGGGGGGGTGGGGGGGGGGGGGGGTGGGGGGGGGGGGGGGTGGGGGGGGGGGGGGGTGGGGGGGGGGGGGGGTGGGGGGGGGGGGGGGTGGGGGGGGGGGGGGGTGGGGGGGGGGGGGGGTGGGGGGGGGGGGGGGTGGGGGGGGGGGGGGGTGGGGGGGGGGGGGGGTGGGGGGGGGGGGGGGTGGGGGGGGGGGGGGGTGGGGGGGGGGGGGGGTGGGGGGGGGGGGGGGTGGGGGGGGGGGGGGGTGGGGGGGGGGGGGGGTGGGGGGGGGGGGGGGTGGGGGGGGGGGGGGGTGGGGGGGGGGGGGGGTGGGGGGGGGGGGGGGTGGGGGGGGGGGGGGGTGGGGGGGGGGGGGGGTGGGGGGGGGGGGGGGTGGGGGGGGGGGGGGGTGGGGGGGGGGGGGGGTGGGGGGGGGGGGGGGTGGGGGGGGGGGGGGGTGGGGGGGGGGGGGGGTGGGGGGGGGGGGGGGTGGGGGGGGGGGGGGGTGGGGGGGGGGGGGGGTGGGGGGGGGGGGGGGTGGGGGGGGGGGGGGGTGGGGGGGGGGGGGGGTGGGGGGGGGGGGGGGTGGGGGGGGGGGGGGGTGGGGGGGGGGGGGGGTGGGGGGGGGGGGGGGTGGGGGGGGGGGGGGGTGGGGGGGGGGGGGGGTGGGGGGGGGGGGGGGTGGGGGGGGGGGGGGGTGGGGGGGGGGGGGGGTGGGGGGGGGGGGGGGTGGGGGGGGGGGGGGGTGGGGGGGGGGGGGGGTGGGGGGGGGGGGGGGTGGGGGGGGGGGGGGGTGGGGGGGGGGGGGGGTGGGGGGGGGGGGGGGTGGGGGGGGGGGGGGGTGGGGGGGGGGGGGGGTGGGGGGGGGGGGGGGTGGGGGGGGGGGGGGGTGGGGGGGGGGGGGGGTGGGGGGGGGGGGGGGTGGGGGGGGGGGGGGGTGGGGGGGGGGGGGGGTGGGGGGGGGGGGGGGTGGGGGGGGGGGGGGGTGGGGGGGGGGGGGGGTGGGGGGGGGGGGGGGTGGGGGGGGGGGGGGGTGGGGGGGGGGGGGGGTGGGGGGGGGGGGGGGTGGGGGGGGGGGGGGGTGGGGGGGGGGGGGGGTGGGGGGGGGGGGGGGTGGGGGGGGGGGGGGGTGGGGGGGGGGGGGGGTGGGGGGGGGGGGGGGTGGGGGGGGGGGGGGGTGGGGGGGGGGGGGGGTGGGGGGGGGGGGGGGTGGGGGGGGGGGGGGGTGGGGGGGGGGGGGGGTGGGGGGGGGGGGGGGTGGGGGGGGGGGGGGGTGGGGGGGGGGGGGGGTGGGGGGGGGGGGGGGTGGGGGGGGGGGGGGGTGGGGGGGGGGGGGGGTGGGGGGGGGGGGGGGTGGGGGGGGGGGGGGGTGGGGGGGGGGGGGGGTGGGGGGGGGGGGGGGTGGGGGGGGGGGGGGGTGGGGGGGGGGGGGGGTGGGGGGGGGGGGGGGTGGGGGGGGGGGGGGGTGGGGGGGGGGGGGGGTGGGGGGGGGGGGGGGTGGGGGGGGGGGGGGGTGGGGGGGGGGGGGGGTGGGGGGGGGGGGGGGTGGGGGGGGGGGGGGGTGGGGGGGGGGGGGGGTGGGGGGGGGGGGGGGTGGGGGGGGGGGGGGGTGGGGGGGGGGGGGGGTGGGGGGGGGGGGGGGTGGGGGGGGGGGGGGGTGGGGGGGGGGGGGGGTGGGGGGGGGGGGGGGTGGGGGGGGGGGGGGGTGGGGGGGGGGGGGGGTGGGGGGGGGGGGGGGTGGGGGGGGGGGGGGGTGGGGGGGGGGGGGGGTGGGGGGGGGGGGGGGTGGGGGGGGGGGGGGGTGGGGGGGGGGGGGGGTGGGGGGGGGGGGGGGTGGGGGGGGGGGGGGGTGGGGGGGGGGGGGGGTGGGGGGGGGGGGGGGTGGGGGGGGGGGGGGGTGGGGGGGGGGGGGGGTGGGGGGGGGGGGGGGTGGGGGGGGGGGGGGGTGGGGGGGGGGGGGGGTGGGGGGGGGGGGGGGTGGGGGGGGGGGGGGGTGGGGGGGGGGGGGGGTGGGGGGGGGGGGGGGTGGGGGGGGGGGGGGGTGGGGGGGGGGGGGGGTGGGGGGGGGGGGGGGTGGGGGGGGGGGGGGGTGGGGGGGGGGGGGGGTGGGGGGGGGGGGGGGTGGGGGGGGGGGGGGGTGGGGGGGGGGGGGGGTGGGGGGGGGGGGGGGTGGGGGGGGGGGGGGGTGGGGGGGGGGGGGGGTGGGGGGGGGGGGGGGTGGGGGGGGGGGGGGGTGGGGGGGGGGGGGGGTGGGGGGGGGGGGGGGTGGGGGGGGGGGGGGGTGGGGGGGGGGGGGGGTGGGGGGGGGGGGGGGTGGGGGGGGGGGGGGGTGGGGGGGGGGGGGGGTGGGGGGGGGGGGGGGTGGGGGGGGGGGGGGGTGGGGGGGGGGGGGGGTGGGGGGGGGGGGGGGTGGGGGGGGGGGGGGGTGGGGGGGGGGGGGGGTGGGGGGGGGGGGGGGTGGGGGGGGGGGGGGGTGGGGGGGGGGGGGGGTGGGGGGGGGGGGGGGTGGGGGGGGGGGGGGGTGGGGGGGGGGGGGGGTGGGGGGGGGGGGGGGTGGGGGGGGGGGGGGGTGGGGGGGGGGGGGGGTGGGGGGGGGGGGGGGTGGGGGGGGGGGGGGGTGGGGGGGGGGGGGGGTGGGGGGGGGGGGGGGTGGGGGGGGGGGGGGGTGGGGGGGGGGGGGGGTGGGGGGGGGGGGGGGTGGGGGGGGGGGGGGGTGGGGGGGGGGGGGGGTGGGGGGGGGGGGGGGTGGGGGGGGGGGGGGGTGGGGGGGGGGGGGGGTGGGGGGGGGGGGGGGTGGGGGGGGGGGGGGGTGGGGGGGGGGGGGGGTGGGGGGGGGGGGGGGTGGGGGGGGGGGGGGGTGGGGGGGGGGGGGGGTGGGGGGGGGGGGGGGTGGGGGGGGGGGGGGGTGGGGGGGGGGGGGGGTGGGGGGGGGGGGGGGTGGGGGGGGGGGGGGGTGGGGGGGGGGGGGGGTGGGGGGGGGGGGGGGTGGGGGGGGGGGGGGGTGGGGGGGGGGGGGGGTGGGGGGGGGGGGGGGTGGGGGGGGGGGGGGGTGGGGGGGGGGGGGGGTGGGGGGGGGGGGGGGTGGGGGGGGGGGGGGGTGGGGGGGGGGGGGGGTGGGGGGGGGGGGGGGTGGGGGGGGGGGGGGGTGGGGGGGGGGGGGGGTGGGGGGGGGGGGGGGTGGGGGGGGGGGGGGGTGGGGGGGGGGGGGGGTGGGGGGGGGGGGGGGTGGGGGGGGGGGGGGGTGGGGGGGGGGGGGGGTGGGGGGGGGGGGGGGTGGGGGGGGGGGGGGGTGGGGGGGGGGGGGGGTGGGGGGGGGGGGGGGTGGGGGGGGGGGGGGGTGGGGGGGGGGGGGGGTGGGGGGGGGGGGGGGTGGGGGGGGGGGGGGGTGGGGGGGGGGGGGGGTGGGGGGGGGGGGGGGTGGGGGGGGGGGGGGGTGGGGGGGGGGGGGGGTGGGGGGGGGGGGGGGTGGGGGGGGGGGGGGGTGGGGGGGGGGGGGGGTGGGGGGGGGGGGGGGTGGGGGGGGGGGGGGGTGGGGGGGGGGGGGGGTGGGGGGGGGGGGGGGTGGGGGGGGGGGGGGGTGGGGGGGGGGGGGGGTGGGGGGGGGGGGGGGTGGGGGGGGGGGGGGGTGGGGGGGGGGGGGGGTGGGGGGGGGGGGGGGTGGGGGGGGGGGGGGGTGGGGGGGGGGGGGGGTGGGGGGGGGGGGGGGTGGGGGGGGGGGGGGGTGGGGGGGGGGGGGGGTGGGGGGGGGGGGGGGTGGGGGGGGGGGGGGGTGGGGGGGGGGGGGGGTGGGGGGGGGGGGGGGTGGGGGGGGGGGGGGGTGGGGGGGGGGGGGGGTGGGGGGGGGGGGGGGTGGGGGGGGGGGGGGGTGGGGGGGGGGGGGGGTGGGGGGGGGGGGGGGTGGGGGGGGGGGGGGGTGGGGGGGGGGGGGGGTGGGGGGGGGGGGGGGTGGGGGGGGGGGGGGGTGGGGGGGGGGGGGGGTGGGGGGGGGGGGGGGTGGGGGGGGGGGGGGGTGGGGGGGGGGGGGGGTGGGGGGGGGGGGGGGTGGGGGGGGGGGGGGGTGGGGGGGGGGGGGGGTGGGGGGGGGGGGGGGTGGGGGGGGGGGGGGGTGGGGGGGGGGGGGGGTGGGGGGGGGGGGGGGTGGGGGGGGGGGGGGGTGGGGGGGGGGGGGGGTGGGGGGGGGGGGGGGTGGGGGGGGGGGGGGGTGGGGGGGGGGGGGGGTGGGGGGGGGGGGGGGTGGGGGGGGGGGGGGGTGGGGGGGGGGGGGGGTGGGGGGGGGGGGGGGTGGGGGGGGGGGGGGGTGGGGGGGGGGGGGGGTGGGGGGGGGGGGGGGTGGGGGGGGGGGGGGGTGGGGGGGGGGGGGGGTGGGGGGGGGGGGGGGTGGGGGGGGGGGGGGGTGGGGGGGGGGGGGGGTGGGGGGGGGGGGGGGTGGGGGGGGGGGGGGGTGGGGGGGGGGGGGGGTGGGGGGGGGGGGGGGTGGGGGGGGGGGGGGGTGGGGGGGGGGGGGGGTGGGGGGGGGGGGGGGTGGGGGGGGGGGGGGGTGGGGGGGGGGGGGGGTGGGGGGGGGGGGGGGTGGGGGGGGGGGGGGGTGGGGGGGGGGGGGGGTGGGGGGGGGGGGGGGTGGGGGGGGGGGGGGGTGGGGGGGGGGGGGGGTGGGGGGGGGGGGGGGTGGGGGGGGGGGGGGGTGGGGGGGGGGGGGGGTGGGGGGGGGGGGGGGTGGGGGGGGGGGGGGGTGGGGGGGGGGGGGGGTGGGGGGGGGGGGGGGTGGGGGGGGGGGGGGGTGGGGGGGGGGGGGGGTGGGGGGGGGGGGGGGTGGGGGGGGGGGGGGGTGGGGGGGGGGGGGGGTGGGGGGGGGGGGGGGTGGGGGGGGGGGGGGGTGGGGGGGGGGGGGGGTGGGGGGGGGGGGGGGTGGGGGGGGGGGGGGGTGGGGGGGGGGGGGGGTGGGGGGGGGGGGGGGTGGGGGGGGGGGGGGGTGGGGGGGGGGGGGGGTGGGGGGGGGGGGGGGTGGGGGGGGGGGGGGGTGGGGGGGGGGGGGGGTGGGGGGGGGGGGGGGTGGGGGGGGGGGGGGGTGGGGGGGGGGGGGGGTGGGGGGGGGGGGGGGTGGGGGGGGGGGGGGGTGGGGGGGGGGGGGGGTGGGGGGGGGGGGGGGTGGGGGGGGGGGGGGGTGGGGGGGGGGGGGGGTGGGGGGGGGGGGGGGTGGGGGGGGGGGGGGGTGGGGGGGGGGGGGGGTGGGGGGGGGGGGGGGTGGGGGGGGGGGGGGGTGGGGGGGGGGGGGGGTGGGGGGGGGGGGGGGTGGGGGGGGGGGGGGGTGGGGGGGGGGGGGGGTGGGGGGGGGGGGGGGTGGGGGGGGGGGGGGGTGGGGGGGGGGGGGGGTGGGGGGGGGGGGGGGTGGGGGGGGGGGGGGGTGGGGGGGGGGGGGGGTGGGGGGGGGGGGGGGTGGGGGGGGGGGGGGGTGGGGGGGGGGGGGGGTGGGGGGGGGGGGGGGTGGGGGGGGGGGGGGGTGGGGGGGGGGGGGGGTGGGGGGGGGGGGGGGTGGGGGGGGGGGGGGGTGGGGGGGGGGGGGGGTGGGGGGGGGGGGGGGTGGGGGGGGGGGGGGGTGGGGGGGGGGGGGGGTGGGGGGGGGGGGGGGTGGGGGGGGGGGGGGGTGGGGGGGGGGGGGGGTGGGGGGGGGGGGGGGTGGGGGGGGGGGGGGGTGGGGGGGGGGGGGGGTGGGGGGGGGGGGGGGTGGGGGGGGGGGGGGGTGGGGGGGGGGGGGGGTGGGGGGGGGGGGGGGTGGGGGGGGGGGGGGGTGGGGGGGGGGGGGGGTGGGGGGGGGGGGGGGTGGGGGGGGGGGGGGGTGGGGGGGGGGGGGGGTGGGGGGGGGGGGGGGTGGGGGGGGGGGGGGGTGGGGGGGGGGGGGGGTGGGGGGGGGGGGGGGTGGGGGGGGGGGGGGGTGGGGGGGGGGGGGGGTGGGGGGGGGGGGGGGTGGGGGGGGGGGGGGGTGGGGGGGGGGGGGGGTGGGGGGGGGGGGGGGTGGGGGGGGGGGGGGGTGGGGGGGGGGGGGGGTGGGGGGGGGGGGGGGTGGGGGGGGGGGGGGGTGGGGGGGGGGGGGGGTGGGGGGGGGGGGGGGTGGGGGGGGGGGGGGGTGGGGGGGGGGGGGGGTGGGGGGGGGGGGGGGTGGGGGGGGGGGGGGGTGGGGGGGGGGGGGGGTGGGGGGGGGGGGGGGTGGGGGGGGGGGGGGGTGGGGGGGGGGGGGGGTGGGGGGGGGGGGGGGTGGGGGGGGGGGGGGGTGGGGGGGGGGGGGGGTGGGGGGGGGGGGGGGTGGGGGGGGGGGGGGGTGGGGGGGGGGGGGGGTGGGGGGGGGGGGGGGTGGGGGGGGGGGGGGGTGGGGGGGGGGGGGGGTGGGGGGGGGGGGGGGTGGGGGGGGGGGGGGGTGGGGGGGGGGGGGGGTGGGGGGGGGGGGGGGTGGGGGGGGGGGGGGGTGGGGGGGGGGGGGGGTGGGGGGGGGGGGGGGTGGGGGGGGGGGGGGGTGGGGGGGGGGGGGGGTGGGGGGGGGGGGGGGTGGGGGGGGGGGGGGGTGGGGGGGGGGGGGGGTGGGGGGGGGGGGGGGTGGGGGGGGGGGGGGGTGGGGGGGGGGGGGGGTGGGGGGGGGGGGGGGTGGGGGGGGGGGGGGGTGGGGGGGGGGGGGGGTGGGGGGGGGGGGGGGTGGGGGGGGGGGGGGGTGGGGGGGGGGGGGGGTGGGGGGGGGGGGGGGTGGGGGGGGGGGGGGGTGGGGGGGGGGGGGGGTGGGGGGGGGGGGGGGTGGGGGGGGGGGGGGGTGGGGGGGGGGGGGGGTGGGGGGGGGGGGGGGTGGGGGGGGGGGGGGGTGGGGGGGGGGGGGGGTGGGGGGGGGGGGGGGTGGGGGGGGGGGGGGGTGGGGGGGGGGGGGGGTGGGGGGGGGGGGGGGTGGGGGGGGGGGGGGGTGGGGGGGGGGGGGGGTGGGGGGGGGGGGGGGTGGGGGGGGGGGGGGGTGGGGGGGGGGGGGGGTGGGGGGGGGGGGGGGTGGGGGGGGGGGGGGGTGGGGGGGGGGGGGGGTGGGGGGGGGGGGGGGTGGGGGGGGGGGGGGGTGGGGGGGGGGGGGGGTGGGGGGGGGGGGGGGTGGGGGGGGGGGGGGGTGGGGGGGGGGGGGGGTGGGGGGGGGGGGGGGTGGGGGGGGGGGGGGGTGGGGGGGGGGGGGGGTGGGGGGGGGGGGGGGTGGGGGGGGGGGGGGGTGGGGGGGGGGGGGGGTGGGGGGGGGGGGGGGTGGGGGGGGGGGGGGGTGGGGGGGGGGGGGGGTGGGGGGGGGGGGGGGTGGGGGGGGGGGGGGGTGGGGGGGGGGGGGGGTGGGGGGGGGGGGGGGTGGGGGGGGGGGGGGGTGGGGGGGGGGGGGGGTGGGGGGGGGGGGGGGTGGGGGGGGGGGGGGGTGGGGGGGGGGGGGGGTGGGGGGGGGGGGGGGTGGGGGGGGGGGGGGGTGGGGGGGGGGGGGGGTGGGGGGGGGGGGGGGTGGGGGGGGGGGGGGGTGGGGGGGGGGGGGGGTGGGGGGGGGGGGGGGTGGGGGGGGGGGGGGGTGGGGGGGGGGGGGGGTGGGGGGGGGGGGGGGTGGGGGGGGGGGGGGGTGGGGGGGGGGGGGGGTGGGGGGGGGGGGGGGTGGGGGGGGGGGGGGGTGGGGGGGGGGGGGGGTGGGGGGGGGGGGGGGTGGGGGGGGGGGGGGGTGGGGGGGGGGGGGGGTGGGGGGGGGGGGGGGTGGGGGGGGGGGGGGGTGGGGGGGGGGGGGGGTGGGGGGGGGGGGGGGTGGGGGGGGGGGGGGGTGGGGGGGGGGGGGGGTGGGGGGGGGGGGGGGTGGGGGGGGGGGGGGGTGGGGGGGGGGGGGGGTGGGGGGGGGGGGGGGTGGGGGGGGGGGGGGGTGGGGGGGGGGGGGGGTGGGGGGGGGGGGGGGTGGGGGGGGGGGGGGGTGGGGGGGGGGGGGGGTGGGGGGGGGGGGGGGTGGGGGGGGGGGGGGGTGGGGGGGGGGGGGGGTGGGGGGGGGGGGGGGTGGGGGGGGGGGGGGGTGGGGGGGGGGGGGGGTGGGGGGGGGGGGGGGTGGGGGGGGGGGGGGGTGGGGGGGGGGGGGGGTGGGGGGGGGGGGGGGTGGGGGGGGGGGGGGGTGGGGGGGGGGGGGGGTGGGGGGGGGGGGGGGTGGGGGGGGGGGGGGGTGGGGGGGGGGGGGGGTGGGGGGGGGGGGGGGTGGGGGGGGGGGGGGGTGGGGGGGGGGGGGGGTGGGGGGGGGGGGGGGTGGGGGGGGGGGGGGGTGGGGGGGGGGGGGGGTGGGGGGGGGGGGGGGTGGGGGGGGGGGGGGGTGGGGGGGGGGGGGGGTGGGGGGGGGGGGGGGTGGGGGGGGGGGGGGGTGGGGGGGGGGGGGGGTGGGGGGGGGGGGGGGTGGGGGGGGGGGGGGGTGGGGGGGGGGGGGGGTGGGGGGGGGGGGGGGTGGGGGGGGGGGGGGGTGGGGGGGGGGGGGGGTGGGGGGGGGGGGGGGTGGGGGGGGGGGGGGGTGGGGGGGGGGGGGGGTGGGGGGGGGGGGGGGTGGGGGGGGGGGGGGGTGGGGGGGGGGGGGGGTGGGGGGGGGGGGGGGTGGGGGGGGGGGGGGGTGGGGGGGGGGGGGGGTGGGGGGGGGGGGGGGTGGGGGGGGGGGGGGGTGGGGGGGGGGGGGGGTGGGGGGGGGGGGGGGTGGGGGGGGGGGGGGGTGGGGGGGGGGGGGGGTGGGGGGGGGGGGGGGTGGGGGGGGGGGGGGGTGGGGGGGGGGGGGGGTGGGGGGGGGGGGGGGTGGGGGGGGGGGGGGGTGGGGGGGGGGGGGGGTGGGGGGGGGGGGGGGTGGGGGGGGGGGGGGGTGGGGGGGGGGGGGGGTGGGGGGGGGGGGGGGTGGGGGGGGGGGGGGGTGGGGGGGGGGGGGGGTGGGGGGGGGGGGGGGTGGGGGGGGGGGGGGGTGGGGGGGGGGGGGGGTGGGGGGGGGGGGGGGTGGGGGGGGGGGGGGGTGGGGGGGGGGGGGGGTGGGGGGGGGGGGGGGTGGGGGGGGGGGGGGGTGGGGGGGGGGGGGGGTGGGGGGGGGGGGGGGTGGGGGGGGGGGGGGGTGGGGGGGGGGGGGGGTGGGGGGGGGGGGGGGTGGGGGGGGGGGGGGGTGGGGGGGGGGGGGGGTGGGGGGGGGGGGGGGTGGGGGGGGGGGGGGGTGGGGGGGGGGGGGGGTGGGGGGGGGGGGGGGTGGGGGGGGGGGGGGGTGGGGGGGGGGGGGGGTGGGGGGGGGGGGGGGTGGGGGGGGGGGGGGGTGGGGGGGGGGGGGGGTGGGGGGGGGGGGGGGTGGGGGGGGGGGGGGGTGGGGGGGGGGGGGGGTGGGGGGGGGGGGGGGTGGGGGGGGGGGGGGGTGGGGGGGGGGGGGGGTGGGGGGGGGGGGGGGTGGGGGGGGGGGGGGGTGGGGGGGGGGGGGGGTGGGGGGGGGGGGGGGTGGGGGGGGGGGGGGGTGGGGGGGGGGGGGGGTGGGGGGGGGGGGGGGTGGGGGGGGGGGGGGGTGGGGGGGGGGGGGGGTGGGGGGGGGGGGGGGTGGGGGGGGGGGGGGGTGGGGGGGGGGGGGGGTGGGGGGGGGGGGGGGTGGGGGGGGGGGGGGGTGGGGGGGGGGGGGGGTGGGGGGGGGGGGGGGTGGGGGGGGGGGGGGGTGGGGGGGGGGGGGGGTGGGGGGGGGGGGGGGTGGGGGGGGGGGGGGGTGGGGGGGGGGGGGGGTGGGGGGGGGGGGGGGTGGGGGGGGGGGGGGGTGGGGGGGGGGGGGGGTGGGGGGGGGGGGGGGTGGGGGGGGGGGGGGGTGGGGGGGGGGGGGGGTGGGGGGGGGGGGGGGTGGGGGGGGGGGGGGGTGGGGGGGGGGGGGGGTGGGGGGGGGGGGGGGTGGGGGGGGGGGGGGGTGGGGGGGGGGGGGGGTGGGGGGGGGGGGGGGTGGGGGGGGGGGGGGGTGGGGGGGGGGGGGGGTGGGGGGGGGGGGGGGTGGGGGGGGGGGGGGGTGGGGGGGGGGGGGGGTGGGGGGGGGGGGGGGTGGGGGGGGGGGGGGGTGGGGGGGGGGGGGGGTGGGGGGGGGGGGGGGTGGGGGGGGGGGGGGGTGGGGGGGGGGGGGGGTGGGGGGGGGGGGGGGTGGGGGGGGGGGGGGGTGGGGGGGGGGGGGGGTGGGGGGGGGGGGGGGTGGGGGGGGGGGGGGGTGGGGGGGGGGGGGGGTGGGGGGGGGGGGGGGTGGGGGGGGGGGGGGGTGGGGGGGGGGGGGGGTGGGGGGGGGGGGGGGTGGGGGGGGGGGGGGGTGGGGGGGGGGGGGGGTGGGGGGGGGGGGGGGTGGGGGGGGGGGGGGGTGGGGGGGGGGGGGGGTGGGGGGGGGGGGGGGTGGGGGGGGGGGGGGGTGGGGGGGGGGGGGGGTGGGGGGGGGGGGGGGTGGGGGGGGGGGGGGGTGGGGGGGGGGGGGGGTGGGGGGGGGGGGGGGTGGGGGGGGGGGGGGGTGGGGGGGGGGGGGGGTGGGGGGGGGGGGGGGTGGGGGGGGGGGGGGGTGGGGGGGGGGGGGGGTGGGGGGGGGGGGGGGTGGGGGGGGGGGGGGGTGGGGGGGGGGGGGGGTGGGGGGGGGGGGGGGTGGGGGGGGGGGGGGGTGGGGGGGGGGGGGGGTGGGGGGGGGGGGGGGTGGGGGGGGGGGGGGGTGGGGGGGGGGGGGGGTGGGGGGGGGGGGGGGTGGGGGGGGGGGGGGGTGGGGGGGGGGGGGGGTGGGGGGGGGGGGGGGTGGGGGGGGGGGGGGGTGGGGGGGGGGGGGGGTGGGGGGGGGGGGGGGTGGGGGGGGGGGGGGGTGGGGGGGGGGGGGGGTGGGGGGGGGGGGGGGTGGGGGGGGGGGGGGGTGGGGGGGGGGGGGGGTGGGGGGGGGGGGGGGTGGGGGGGGGGGGGGGTGGGGGGGGGGGGGGGTGGGGGGGGGGGGGGGTGGGGGGGGGGGGGGGTGGGGGGGGGGGGGGGTGGGGGGGGGGGGGGGTGGGGGGGGGGGGGGGTGGGGGGGGGGGGGGGTGGGGGGGGGGGGGGGTGGGGGGGGGGGGGGGTGGGGGGGGGGGGGGGTGGGGGGGGGGGGGGGTGGGGGGGGGGGGGGGTGGGGGGGGGGGGGGGTGGGGGGGGGGGGGGGTGGGGGGGGGGGGGGGTGGGGGGGGGGGGGGGTGGGGGGGGGGGGGGGTGGGGGGGGGGGGGGGTGGGGGGGGGGGGGGGTGGGGGGGGGGGGGGGTGGGGGGGGGGGGGGGTGGGGGGGGGGGGGGGTGGGGGGGGGGGGGGGTGGGGGGGGGGGGGGGTGGGGGGGGGGGGGGGTGGGGGGGGGGGGGGGTGGGGGGGGGGGGGGGTGGGGGGGGGGGGGGGTGGGGGGGGGGGGGGGTGGGGGGGGGGGGGGGTGGGGGGGGGGGGGGGTGGGGGGGGGGGGGGGTGGGGGGGGGGGGGGGTGGGGGGGGGGGGGGGTGGGGGGGGGGGGGGGTGGGGGGGGGGGGGGGTGGGGGGGGGGGGGGGTGGGGGGGGGGGGGGGTGGGGGGGGGGGGGGGTGGGGGGGGGGGGGGGTGGGGGGGGGGGGGGGTGGGGGGGGGGGGGGGTGGGGGGGGGGGGGGGTGGGGGGGGGGGGGGGTGGGGGGGGGGGGGGGTGGGGGGGGGGGGGGGTGGGGGGGGGGGGGGGTGGGGGGGGGGGGGGGTGGGGGGGGGGGGGGGTGGGGGGGGGGGGGGGTGGGGGGGGGGGGGGGTGGGGGGGGGGGGGGGTGGGGGGGGGGGGGGGTGGGGGGGGGGGGGGGTGGGGGGGGGGGGGGGTGGGGGGGGGGGGGGGTGGGGGGGGGGGGGGGTGGGGGGGGGGGGGGGTGGGGGGGGGGGGGGGTGGGGGGGGGGGGGGGTGGGGGGGGGGGGGGGTGGGGGGGGGGGGGGGTGGGGGGGGGGGGGGGTGGGGGGGGGGGGGGGTGGGGGGGGGGGGGGGTGGGGGGGGGGGGGGGTGGGGGGGGGGGGGGGTGGGGGGGGGGGGGGGTGGGGGGGGGGGGGGGTGGGGGGGGGGGGGGGTGGGGGGGGGGGGGGGTGGGGGGGGGGGGGGGTGGGGGGGGGGGGGGGTGGGGGGGGGGGGGGGTGGGGGGGGGGGGGGGTGGGGGGGGGGGGGGGTGGGGGGGGGGGGGGGTGGGGGGGGGGGGGGGTGGGGGGGGGGGGGGGTGGGGGGGGGGGGGGGTGGGGGGGGGGGGGGGTGGGGGGGGGGGGGGGTGGGGGGGGGGGGGGGTGGGGGGGGGGGGGGGTGGGGGGGGGGGGGGGTGGGGGGGGGGGGGGGTGGGGGGGGGGGGGGGTGGGGGGGGGGGGGGGTGGGGGGGGGGGGGGGTGGGGGGGGGGGGGGGTGGGGGGGGGGGGGGGTGGGGGGGGGGGGGGGTGGGGGGGGGGGGGGGTGGGGGGGGGGGGGGGTGGGGGGGGGGGGGGGTGGGGGGGGGGGGGGGTGGGGGGGGGGGGGGGTGGGGGGGGGGGGGGGTGGGGGGGGGGGGGGGTGGGGGGGGGGGGGGGTGGGGGGGGGGGGGGGTGGGGGGGGGGGGGGGTGGGGGGGGGGGGGGGTGGGGGGGGGGGGGGGTGGGGGGGGGGGGGGGTGGGGGGGGGGGGGGGTGGGGGGGGGGGGGGGTGGGGGGGGGGGGGGGTGGGGGGGGGGGGGGGTGGGGGGGGGGGGGGGTGGGGGGGGGGGGGGGTGGGGGGGGGGGGGGGTGGGGGGGGGGGGGGGTGGGGGGGGGGGGGGGTGGGGGGGGGGGGGGGTGGGGGGGGGGGGGGGTGGGGGGGGGGGGGGGTGGGGGGGGGGGGGGGTGGGGGGGGGGGGGGGTGGGGGGGGGGGGGGGTGGGGGGGGGGGGGGGTGGGGGGGGGGGGGGGTGGGGGGGGGGGGGGGTGGGGGGGGGGGGGGGTGGGGGGGGGGGGGGGTGGGGGGGGGGGGGGGTGGGGGGGGGGGGGGGTGGGGGGGGGGGGGGGTGGGGGGGGGGGGGGGTGGGGGGGGGGGGGGGTGGGGGGGGGGGGGGGTGGGGGGGGGGGGGGGTGGGGGGGGGGGGGGGTGGGGGGGGGGGGGGGTGGGGGGGGGGGGGGGTGGGGGGGGGGGGGGGTGGGGGGGGGGGGGGGTGGGGGGGGGGGGGGGTGGGGGGGGGGGGGGGTGGGGGGGGGGGGGGGTGGGGGGGGGGGGGGGTGGGGGGGGGGGGGGGTGGGGGGGGGGGGGGGTGGGGGGGGGGGGGGGTGGGGGGGGGGGGGGGTGGGGGGGGGGGGGGGTGGGGGGGGGGGGGGGTGGGGGGGGGGGGGGGTGGGGGGGGGGGGGGGTGGGGGGGGGGGGGGGTGGGGGGGGGGGGGGGTGGGGGGGGGGGGGGGTGGGGGGGGGGGGGGGTGGGGGGGGGGGGGGGTGGGGGGGGGGGGGGGTGGGGGGGGGGGGGGGTGGGGGGGGGGGGGGGTGGGGGGGGGGGGGGGTGGGGGGGGGGGGGGGTGGGGGGGGGGGGGGGTGGGGGGGGGGGGGGGTGGGGGGGGGGGGGGGTGGGGGGGGGGGGGGGTGGGGGGGGGGGGGGGTGGGGGGGGGGGGGGGTGGGGGGGGGGGGGGGTGGGGGGGGGGGGGGGTGGGGGGGGGGGGGGGTGGGGGGGGGGGGGGGTGGGGGGGGGGGGGGGTGGGGGGGGGGGGGGGTGGGGGGGGGGGGGGGTGGGGGGGGGGGGGGGTGGGGGGGGGGGGGGGTGGGGGGGGGGGGGGGTGGGGGGGGGGGGGGGTGGGGGGGGGGGGGGGTGGGGGGGGGGGGGGGTGGGGGGGGGGGGGGGTGGGGGGGGGGGGGGGTGGGGGGGGGGGGGGGTGGGGGGGGGGGGGGGTGGGGGGGGGGGGGGGTGGGGGGGGGGGGGGGTGGGGGGGGGGGGGGGTGGGGGGGGGGGGGGGTGGGGGGGGGGGGGGGTGGGGGGGGGGGGGGGTGGGGGGGGGGGGGGGTGGGGGGGGGGGGGGGTGGGGGGGGGGGGGGGTGGGGGGGGGGGGGGGTGGGGGGGGGGGGGGGTGGGGGGGGGGGGGGGTGGGGGGGGGGGGGGGTGGGGGGGGGGGGGGGTGGGGGGGGGGGGGGGTGGGGGGGGGGGGGGGTGGGGGGGGGGGGGGGTGGGGGGGGGGGGGGGTGGGGGGGGGGGGGGGTGGGGGGGGGGGGGGGTGGGGGGGGGGGGGGGTGGGGGGGGGGGGGGGTGGGGGGGGGGGGGGGTGGGGGGGGGGGGGGGTGGGGGGGGGGGGGGGTGGGGGGGGGGGGGGGTGGGGGGGGGGGGGGGTGGGGGGGGGGGGGGGTGGGGGGGGGGGGGGGTGGGGGGGGGGGGGGGTGGGGGGGGGGGGGGGTGGGGGGGGGGGGGGGTGGGGGGGGGGGGGGGTGGGGGGGGGGGGGGGTGGGGGGGGGGGGGGGTGGGGGGGGGGGGGGGTGGGGGGGGGGGGGGGTGGGGGGGGGGGGGGGTGGGGGGGGGGGGGGGTGGGGGGGGGGGGGGGTGGGGGGGGGGGGGGGTGGGGGGGGGGGGGGGTGGGGGGGGGGGGGGGTGGGGGGGGGGGGGGGTGGGGGGGGGGGGGGGTGGGGGGGGGGGGGGGTGGGGGGGGGGGGGGGTGGGGGGGGGGGGGGGTGGGGGGGGGGGGGGGTGGGGGGGGGGGGGGGTGGGGGGGGGGGGGGGTGGGGGGGGGGGGGGGTGGGGGGGGGGGGGGGTGGGGGGGGGGGGGGGTGGGGGGGGGGGGGGGTGGGGGGGGGGGGGGGTGGGGGGGGGGGGGGGTGGGGGGGGGGGGGGGTGGGGGGGGGGGGGGGTGGGGGGGGGGGGGGGTGGGGGGGGGGGGGGGTGGGGGGGGGGGGGGGTGGGGGGGGGGGGGGGTGGGGGGGGGGGGGGGTGGGGGGGGGGGGGGGTGGGGGGGGGGGGGGGTGGGGGGGGGGGGGGGTGGGGGGGGGGGGGGGTGGGGGGGGGGGGGGGTGGGGGGGGGGGGGGGTGGGGGGGGGGGGGGGTGGGGGGGGGGGGGGGTGGGGGGGGGGGGGGGTGGGGGGGGGGGGGGGTGGGGGGGGGGGGGGGTGGGGGGGGGGGGGGGTGGGGGGGGGGGGGGGTGGGGGGGGGGGGGGGTGGGGGGGGGGGGGGGTGGGGGGGGGGGGGGGTGGGGGGGGGGGGGGGTGGGGGGGGGGGGGGGTGGGGGGGGGGGGGGGTGGGGGGGGGGGGGGGTGGGGGGGGGGGGGGGTGGGGGGGGGGGGGGGTGGGGGGGGGGGGGGGTGGGGGGGGGGGGGGGTGGGGGGGGGGGGGGGTGGGGGGGGGGGGGGGTGGGGGGGGGGGGGGGTGGGGGGGGGGGGGGGTGGGGGGGGGGGGGGGTGGGGGGGGGGGGGGGTGGGGGGGGGGGGGGGTGGGGGGGGGGGGGGGTGGGGGGGGGGGGGGGTGGGGGGGGGGGGGGGTGGGGGGGGGGGGGGGTGGGGGGGGGGGGGGGTGGGGGGGGGGGGGGGTGGGGGGGGGGGGGGGTGGGGGGGGGGGGGGGTGGGGGGGGGGGGGGGTGGGGGGGGGGGGGGGTGGGGGGGGGGGGGGGTGGGGGGGGGGGGGGGTGGGGGGGGGGGGGGGTGGGGGGGGGGGGGGGTGGGGGGGGGGGGGGGTGGGGGGGGGGGGGGGTGGGGGGGGGGGGGGGTGGGGGGGGGGGGGGGTGGGGGGGGGGGGGGGTGGGGGGGGGGGGGGGTGGGGGGGGGGGGGGGTGGGGGGGGGGGGGGGTGGGGGGGGGGGGGGGTGGGGGGGGGGGGGGGTGGGGGGGGGGGGGGGTGGGGGGGGGGGGGGGTGGGGGGGGGGGGGGGTGGGGGGGGGGGGGGGTGGGGGGGGGGGGGGGTGGGGGGGGGGGGGGGTGGGGGGGGGGGGGGGTGGGGGGGGGGGGGGGTGGGGGGGGGGGGGGGTGGGGGGGGGGGGGGGTGGGGGGGGGGGGGGGTGGGGGGGGGGGGGGGTGGGGGGGGGGGGGGGTGGGGGGGGGGGGGGGTGGGGGGGGGGGGGGGTGGGGGGGGGGGGGGGTGGGGGGGGGGGGGGGTGGGGGGGGGGGGGGGTGGGGGGGGGGGGGGGTGGGGGGGGGGGGGGGTGGGGGGGGGGGGGGGTGGGGGGGGGGGGGGGTGGGGGGGGGGGGGGGTGGGGGGGGGGGGGGGTGGGGGGGGGGGGGGGTGGGGGGGGGGGGGGGTGGGGGGGGGGGGGGGTGGGGGGGGGGGGGGGTGGGGGGGGGGGGGGGTGGGGGGGGGGGGGGGTGGGGGGGGGGGGGGGTGGGGGGGGGGGGGGGTGGGGGGGGGGGGGGGTGGGGGGGGGGGGGGGTGGGGGGGGGGGGGGGTGGGGGGGGGGGGGGGTGGGGGGGGGGGGGGGTGGGGGGGGGGGGGGGTGGGGGGGGGGGGGGGTGGGGGGGGGGGGGGGTGGGGGGGGGGGGGGGTGGGGGGGGGGGGGGGTGGGGGGGGGGGGGGGTGGGGGGGGGGGGGGGTGGGGGGGGGGGGGGGTGGGGGGGGGGGGGGGTGGGGGGGGGGGGGGGTGGGGGGGGGGGGGGGTGGGGGGGGGGGGGGGTGGGGGGGGGGGGGGGTGGGGGGGGGGGGGGGTGGGGGGGGGGGGGGGTGGGGGGGGGGGGGGGTGGGGGGGGGGGGGGGTGGGGGGGGGGGGGGGTGGGGGGGGGGGGGGGTGGGGGGGGGGGGGGGTGGGGGGGGGGGGGGGTGGGGGGGGGGGGGGGTGGGGGGGGGGGGGGGTGGGGGGGGGGGGGGGTGGGGGGGGGGGGGGGTGGGGGGGGGGGGGGGTGGGGGGGGGGGGGGGTGGGGGGGGGGGGGGGTGGGGGGGGGGGGGGGTGGGGGGGGGGGGGGGTGGGGGGGGGGGGGGGTGGGGGGGGGGGGGGGTGGGGGGGGGGGGGGGTGGGGGGGGGGGGGGGTGGGGGGGGGGGGGGGTGGGGGGGGGGGGGGGTGGGGGGGGGGGGGGGTGGGGGGGGGGGGGGGTGGGGGGGGGGGGGGGTGGGGGGGGGGGGGGGTGGGGGGGGGGGGGGGTGGGGGGGGGGGGGGGTGGGGGGGGGGGGGGGTGGGGGGGGGGGGGGGTGGGGGGGGGGGGGGGTGGGGGGGGGGGGGGGTGGGGGGGGGGGGGGGTGGGGGGGGGGGGGGGTGGGGGGGGGGGGGGGTGGGGGGGGGGGGGGGTGGGGGGGGGGGGGGGTGGGGGGGGGGGGGGGTGGGGGGGGGGGGGGGTGGGGGGGGGGGGGGGTGGGGGGGGGGGGGGGTGGGGGGGGGGGGGGGTGGGGGGGGGGGGGGGTGGGGGGGGGGGGGGGTGGGGGGGGGGGGGGGTGGGGGGGGGGGGGGGTGGGGGGGGGGGGGGGTGGGGGGGGGGGGGGGTGGGGGGGGGGGGGGGTGGGGGGGGGGGGGGGTGGGGGGGGGGGGGGGTGGGGGGGGGGGGGGGTGGGGGGGGGGGGGGGTGGGGGGGGGGGGGGGTGGGGGGGGGGGGGGGTGGGGGGGGGGGGGGGTGGGGGGGGGGGGGGGTGGGGGGGGGGGGGGGTGGGGGGGGGGGGGGGTGGGGGGGGGGGGGGGTGGGGGGGGGGGGGGGTGGGGGGGGGGGGGGGTGGGGGGGGGGGGGGGTGGGGGGGGGGGGGGGTGGGGGGGGGGGGGGGTGGGGGGGGGGGGGGGTGGGGGGGGGGGGGGGTGGGGGGGGGGGGGGGTGGGGGGGGGGGGGGGTGGGGGGGGGGGGGGGTGGGGGGGGGGGGGGGTGGGGGGGGGGGGGGGTGGGGGGGGGGGGGGGTGGGGGGGGGGGGGGGTGGGGGGGGGGGGGGGTGGGGGGGGGGGGGGGTGGGGGGGGGGGGGGGTGGGGGGGGGGGGGGGTGGGGGGGGGGGGGGGTGGGGGGGGGGGGGGGTGGGGGGGGGGGGGGGTGGGGGGGGGGGGGGGTGGGGGGGGGGGGGGGTGGGGGGGGGGGGGGGTGGGGGGGGGGGGGGGTGGGGGGGGGGGGGGGTGGGGGGGGGGGGGGGTGGGGGGGGGGGGGGGTGGGGGGGGGGGGGGGTGGGGGGGGGGGGGGGTGGGGGGGGGGGGGGGTGGGGGGGGGGGGGGGTGGGGGGGGGGGGGGGTGGGGGGGGGGGGGGGTGGGGGGGGGGGGGGGTGGGGGGGGGGGGGGGTGGGGGGGGGGGGGGGTGGGGGGGGGGGGGGGTGGGGGGGGGGGGGGGTGGGGGGGGGGGGGGGTGGGGGGGGGGGGGGGTGGGGGGGGGGGGGGGTGGGGGGGGGGGGGGGTGGGGGGGGGGGGGGGTGGGGGGGGGGGGGGGTGGGGGGGGGGGGGGGTGGGGGGGGGGGGGGGTGGGGGGGGGGGGGGGTGGGGGGGGGGGGGGGTGGGGGGGGGGGGGGGTGGGGGGGGGGGGGGGTGGGGGGGGGGGGGGGTGGGGGGGGGGGGGGGTGGGGGGGGGGGGGGGTGGGGGGGGGGGGGGGTGGGGGGGGGGGGGGGTGGGGGGGGGGGGGGGTGGGGGGGGGGGGGGGTGGGGGGGGGGGGGGGTGGGGGGGGGGGGGGGTGGGGGGGGGGGGGGGTGGGGGGGGGGGGGGGTGGGGGGGGGGGGGGGTGGGGGGGGGGGGGGGTGGGGGGGGGGGGGGGTGGGGGGGGGGGGGGGTGGGGGGGGGGGGGGGTGGGGGGGGGGGGGGGTGGGGGGGGGGGGGGGTGGGGGGGGGGGGGGGTGGGGGGGGGGGGGGGTGGGGGGGGGGGGGGGTGGGGGGGGGGGGGGGTGGGGGGGGGGGGGGGTGGGGGGGGGGGGGGGTGGGGGGGGGGGGGGGTGGGGGGGGGGGGGGGTGGGGGGGGGGGGGGGTGGGGGGGGGGGGGGGTGGGGGGGGGGGGGGGTGGGGGGGGGGGGGGGTGGGGGGGGGGGGGGGTGGGGGGGGGGGGGGGTGGGGGGGGGGGGGGGTGGGGGGGGGGGGGGGTGGGGGGGGGGGGGGGTGGGGGGGGGGGGGGGTGGGGGGGGGGGGGGGTGGGGGGGGGGGGGGGTGGGGGGGGGGGGGGGTGGGGGGGGGGGGGGGTGGGGGGGGGGGGGGGTGGGGGGGGGGGGGGGTGGGGGGGGGGGGGGGTGGGGGGGGGGGGGGGTGGGGGGGGGGGGGGGTGGGGGGGGGGGGGGGTGGGGGGGGGGGGGGGTGGGGGGGGGGGGGGGTGGGGGGGGGGGGGGGTGGGGGGGGGGGGGGGTGGGGGGGGGGGGGGGTGGGGGGGGGGGGGGGTGGGGGGGGGGGGGGGTGGGGGGGGGGGGGGGTGGGGGGGGGGGGGGGTGGGGGGGGGGGGGGGTGGGGGGGGGGGGGGGTGGGGGGGGGGGGGGGTGGGGGGGGGGGGGGGTGGGGGGGGGGGGGGGTGGGGGGGGGGGGGGGTGGGGGGGGGGGGGGGTGGGGGGGGGGGGGGGTGGGGGGGGGGGGGGGTGGGGGGGGGGGGGGGTGGGGGGGGGGGGGGGTGGGGGGGGGGGGGGGTGGGGGGGGGGGGGGGTGGGGGGGGGGGGGGGTGGGGGGGGGGGGGGGTGGGGGGGGGGGGGGGTGGGGGGGGGGGGGGGTGGGGGGGGGGGGGGGTGGGGGGGGGGGGGGGTGGGGGGGGGGGGGGGTGGGGGGGGGGGGGGGTGGGGGGGGGGGGGGGTGGGGGGGGGGGGGGGTGGGGGGGGGGGGGGGTGGGGGGGGGGGGGGGTGGGGGGGGGGGGGGGTGGGGGGGGGGGGGGGTGGGGGGGGGGGGGGGTGGGGGGGGGGGGGGGTGGGGGGGGGGGGGGGTGGGGGGGGGGGGGGGTGGGGGGGGGGGGGGGTGGGGGGGGGGGGGGGTGGGGGGGGGGGGGGGTGGGGGGGGGGGGGGGTGGGGGGGGGGGGGGGTGGGGGGGGGGGGGGGTGGGGGGGGGGGGGGGTGGGGGGGGGGGGGGGTGGGGGGGGGGGGGGGTGGGGGGGGGGGGGGGTGGGGGGGGGGGGGGGTGGGGGGGGGGGGGGGTGGGGGGGGGGGGGGGTGGGGGGGGGGGGGGGTGGGGGGGGGGGGGGGTGGGGGGGGGGGGGGGTGGGGGGGGGGGGGGGTGGGGGGGGGGGGGGGTGGGGGGGGGGGGGGGTGGGGGGGGGGGGGGGTGGGGGGGGGGGGGGGTGGGGGGGGGGGGGGGTGGGGGGGGGGGGGGGTGGGGGGGGGGGGGGGTGGGGGGGGGGGGGGGTGGGGGGGGGGGGGGGTGGGGGGGGGGGGGGGTGGGGGGGGGGGGGGGTGGGGGGGGGGGGGGGTGGGGGGGGGGGGGGGTGGGGGGGGGGGGGGGTGGGGGGGGGGGGGGGTGGGGGGGGGGGGGGGTGGGGGGGGGGGGGGGTGGGGGGGGGGGGGGGTGGGGGGGGGGGGGGGTGGGGGGGGGGGGGGGTGGGGGGGGGGGGGGGTGGGGGGGGGGGGGGGTGGGGGGGGGGGGGGGTGGGGGGGGGGGGGGGTGGGGGGGGGGGGGGGTGGGGGGGGGGGGGGGTGGGGGGGGGGGGGGGTGGGGGGGGGGGGGGGTGGGGGGGGGGGGGGGTGGGGGGGGGGGGGGGTGGGGGGGGGGGGGGGTGGGGGGGGGGGGGGGTGGGGGGGGGGGGGGGTGGGGGGGGGGGGGGGTGGGGGGGGGGGGGGGTGGGGGGGGGGGGGGGTGGGGGGGGGGGGGGGTGGGGGGGGGGGGGGGTGGGGGGGGGGGGGGGTGGGGGGGGGGGGGGGTGGGGGGGGGGGGGGGTGGGGGGGGGGGGGGGTGGGGGGGGGGGGGGGTGGGGGGGGGGGGGGGTGGGGGGGGGGGGGGGTGGGGGGGGGGGGGGGTGGGGGGGGGGGGGGGTGGGGGGGGGGGGGGGTGGGGGGGGGGGGGGGTGGGGGGGGGGGGGGGTGGGGGGGGGGGGGGGTGGGGGGGGGGGGGGGTGGGGGGGGGGGGGGGTGGGGGGGGGGGGGGGTGGGGGGGGGGGGGGGTGGGGGGGGGGGGGGGTGGGGGGGGGGGGGGGTGGGGGGGGGGGGGGGTGGGGGGGGGGGGGGGTGGGGGGGGGGGGGGGTGGGGGGGGGGGGGGGTGGGGGGGGGGGGGGGTGGGGGGGGGGGGGGGTGGGGGGGGGGGGGGGTGGGGGGGGGGGGGGGTGGGGGGGGGGGGGGGTGGGGGGGGGGGGGGGTGGGGGGGGGGGGGGGTGGGGGGGGGGGGGGGTGGGGGGGGGGGGGGGTGGGGGGGGGGGGGGGTGGGGGGGGGGGGGGGTGGGGGGGGGGGGGGGTGGGGGGGGGGGGGGGTGGGGGGGGGGGGGGGTGGGGGGGGGGGGGGGTGGGGGGGGGGGGGGGTGGGGGGGGGGGGGGGTGGGGGGGGGGGGGGGTGGGGGGGGGGGGGGGTGGGGGGGGGGGGGGGTGGGGGGGGGGGGGGGTGGGGGGGGGGGGGGGTGGGGGGGGGGGGGGGTGGGGGGGGGGGGGGGTGGGGGGGGGGGGGGGTGGGGGGGGGGGGGGGTGGGGGGGGGGGGGGGTGGGGGGGGGGGGGGGTGGGGGGGGGGGGGGGTGGGGGGGGGGGGGGGTGGGGGGGGGGGGGGGTGGGGGGGGGGGGGGGTGGGGGGGGGGGGGGGTGGGGGGGGGGGGGGGTGGGGGGGGGGGGGGGTGGGGGGGGGGGGGGGTGGGGGGGGGGGGGGGTGGGGGGGGGGGGGGGTGGGGGGGGGGGGGGGTGGGGGGGGGGGGGGGTGGGGGGGGGGGGGGGTGGGGGGGGGGGGGGGTGGGGGGGGGGGGGGGTGGGGGGGGGGGGGGGTGGGGGGGGGGGGGGGTGGGGGGGGGGGGGGGTGGGGGGGGGGGGGGGTGGGGGGGGGGGGGGGTGGGGGGGGGGGGGGGTGGGGGGGGGGGGGGGTGGGGGGGGGGGGGGGTGGGGGGGGGGGGGGGTGGGGGGGGGGGGGGGTGGGGGGGGGGGGGGGTGGGGGGGGGGGGGGGTGGGGGGGGGGGGGGGTGGGGGGGGGGGGGGGTGGGGGGGGGGGGGGGTGGGGGGGGGGGGGGGTGGGGGGGGGGGGGGGTGGGGGGGGGGGGGGGTGGGGGGGGGGGGGGGTGGGGGGGGGGGGGGGTGGGGGGGGGGGGGGGTGGGGGGGGGGGGGGGTGGGGGGGGGGGGGGGTGGGGGGGGGGGGGGGTGGGGGGGGGGGGGGGTGGGGGGGGGGGGGGGTGGGGGGGGGGGGGGGTGGGGGGGGGGGGGGGTGGGGGGGGGGGGGGGTGGGGGGGGGGGGGGGTGGGGGGGGGGGGGGGTGGGGGGGGGGGGGGGTGGGGGGGGGGGGGGGTGGGGGGGGGGGGGGGTGGGGGGGGGGGGGGGTGGGGGGGGGGGGGGGTGGGGGGGGGGGGGGGT
Source organism: Sphaerodactylus townsendi (assembly GCF_021028975.2). Taxonomy (NCBI): domain Eukaryota; kingdom Metazoa; phylum Chordata; class Lepidosauria; order Squamata; family Sphaerodactylidae; genus Sphaerodactylus; species Sphaerodactylus townsendi. The sequence continues at coordinate 192,477,379 of NC_059425.1, forward strand.
GGGGGGGGGGGGGGGTGGGGGGGGGGGGGGGTGGGGGGGGGGGGGGGTGGGGGGGGGGGGGGGTGGGGGGGGGGGGGGGTGGGGGGGGGGGGGGGTGGGGGGGGGGGGGGGTGGGGGGGGGGGGGGGTGGGGGGGGGGGGGGGTGGGGGGGGGGGGGGGTGGGGGGGGGGGGGGGTGGGGGGGGGGGGGGGTGGGGGGGGGGGGGGGTGGGGGGGGGGGGGGGTGGGGGGGGGGGGGGGTGGGGGGGGGGGGGGGTGGGGGGGGGGGGGGGTGGGGGGGGGGGGGGGTGGGGGGGGGGGGGGGTGGGGGGGGGGGGGGGTGGGGGGGGGGGGGGGTGGGGGGGGGGGGGGGTGGGGGGGGGGGGGGGTGGGGGGGGGGGGGGGTGGGGGGGGGGGGGGGTGGGGGGGGGGGGGGGTGGGGGGGGGGGGGGGTGGGGGGGGGGGGGGGTGGGGGGGGGGGGGGGTGGGGGGGGGGGGGGGTGGGGGGGGGGGGGGGTGGGGGGGGGGGGGGGTGGGGGGGGGGGGGGGTGGGGGGGGGGGGGGGTGGGGGGGGGGGGGGGTGGGGGGGGGGGGGGGTGGGGGGGGGGGGGGGTGGGGGGGGGGGGGGGTGGGGGGGGGGGGGGGTGGGGGGGGGGGGGGGTGGGGGGGGGGGGGGGTGGGGGGGGGGGGGGGTGGGGGGGGGGGGGGGTGGGGGGGGGGGGGGGTGGGGGGGGGGGGGGGTGGGGGGGGGGGGGGGTGGGGGGGGGGGGGGGTGGGGGGGGGGGGGGGTGGGGGGGGGGGGGGGTGGGGGGGGGGGGGGGTGGGGGGGGGGGGGGGTGGGGGGGGGGGGGGGTGGGGGGGGGGGGGGGTGGGGGGGGGGGGGGGTGGGGGGGGGGGGGGGTGGGGGGGGGGGGGGGTGGGGGGGGGGGGGGGTGGGGGGGGGGGGGGGTGGGGGGGGGGGGGGGTGGGGGGGGGGGGGGGTGGGGGGGGGGGGGGGTGGGGGGGGGGGGGGGTGGGGGGGGGGGGGGGTGGGGGGGGGGGGGGGTGGGGGGGGGGGGGGGTGGGGGGGGGGGGGGGTGGGGGGGGGGGGGGGTGGGGGGGGGGGGGGGTGGGGGGGGGGGGGGGTGGGGGGGGGGGGGGGTGGGGGGGGGGGGGGGTGGGGGGGGGGGGGGGTGGGGGGGGGGGGGGGTGGGGGGGGGGGGGGGTGGGGGGGGGGGGGGGTGGGGGGGGGGGGGGGTGGGGGGGGGGGGGGGTGGGGGGGGGGGGGGGTGGGGGGGGGGGGGGGTGGGGGGGGGGGGGGGTGGGGGGGGGGGGGGGTGGGGGGGGGGGGGGGTGGGGGGGGGGGGGGGTGGGGGGGGGGGGGGGTGGGGGGGGGGGGGGGTGGGGGGGGGGGGGGGTGGGGGGGGGGGGGGGTGGGGGGGGGGGGGGGTGGGGGGGGGGGGGGGTGGGGGGGGGGGGGGGTGGGGGGGGGGGGGGGTGGGGGGGGGGGGGGGTGGGGGGGGGGGGGGGTGGGGGGGGGGGGGGGTGGGGGGGGGGGGGGGTGGGGGGGGGGGGGGGTGGGGGGGGGGGGGGGTGGGGGGGGGGGGGGGTGGGGGGGGGGGGGGGTGGGGGGGGGGGGGGGTGGGGGGGGGGGGGGGTGGGGGGGGGGGGGGGTGGGGGGGGGGGGGGGTGGGGGGGGGGGGGGGTGGGGGGGGGGGGGGGTGGGGGGGGGGGGGGGTGGGGGGGGGGGGGGGTGGGGGGGGGGGGGGGTGGGGGGGGGGGGGGGTGGGGGGGGGGGGGGGTGGGGGGGGGGGGGGGTGGGGGGGGGGGGGGGTGGGGGGGGGGGGGGGTGGGGGGGGGGGGGGGTGGGGGGGGGGGGGGGTGGGGGGGGGGGGGGGTGGGGGGGGGGGGGGGTGGGGGGGGGGGGGGGTGGGGGGGGGGGGGGGTGGGGGGGGGGGGGGGTGGGGGGGGGGGGGGGTGGGGGGGGGGGGGGGTGGGGGGGGGGGGGGGTGGGGGGGGGGGGGGGTGGGGGGGGGGGGGGGTGGGGGGGGGGGGGGGTGGGGGGGGGGGGGGGTGGGGGGGGGGGGGGGTGGGGGGGGGGGGGGGTGGGGGGGGGGGGGGGTGGGGGGGGGGGGGGGTGGGGGGGGGGGGGGGTGGGGGGGGGGGGGGGTGGGGGGGGGGGGGGGTGGGGGGGGGGGGGGGTGGGGGGGGGGGGGGGTGGGGGGGGGGGGGGGTGGGGGGGGGGGGGGGTGGGGGGGGGGGGGGGTGGGGGGGGGGGGGGGTGGGGGGGGGGGGGGGTGGGGGGGGGGGGGGGTGGGGGGGGGGGGGGGTGGGGGGGGGGGGGGGTGGGGGGGGGGGGGGGTGGGGGGGGGGGGGGGTGGGGGGGGGGGGGGGTGGGGGGGGGGGGGGGTGGGGGGGGGGGGGGGTGGGGGGGGGGGGGGGTGGGGGGGGGGGGGGGTGGGGGGGGGGGGGGGTGGGGGGGGGGGGGGGTGGGGGGGGGGGGGGGTGGGGGGGGGGGGGGGTGGGGGGGGGGGGGGGTGGGGGGGGGGGGGGGTGGGGGGGGGGGGGGGTGGGGGGGGGGGGGGGTGGGGGGGGGGGGGGGTGGGGGGGGGGGGGGGTGGGGGGGGGGGGGGGTGGGGGGGGGGGGGGGTGGGGGGGGGGGGGGGTGGGGGGGGGGGGGGGTGGGGGGGGGGGGGGGTGGGGGGGGGGGGGGGTGGGGGGGGGGGGGGGTGGGGGGGGGGGGGGGTGGGGGGGGGGGGGGGTGGGGGGGGGGGGGGGTGGGGGGGGGGGGGGGTGGGGGGGGGGGGGGGTGGGGGGGGGGGGGGGTGGGGGGGGGGGGGGGTGGGGGGGGGGGGGGGTGGGGGGGGGGGGGGGTGGGGGGGGGGGGGGGTGGGGGGGGGGGGGGGTGGGGGGGGGGGGGGGTGGGGGGGGGGGGGGGTGGGGGGGGGGGGGGGTGGGGGGGGGGGGGGGTGGGGGGGGGGGGGGGTGGGGGGGGGGGGGGGTGGGGGGGGGGGGGGGTGGGGGGGGGGGGGGGTGGGGGGGGGGGGGGGTGGGGGGGGGGGGGGGTGGGGGGGGGGGGGGGTGGGGGGGGGGGGGGGTGGGGGGGGGGGGGGGTGGGGGGGGGGGGGGGTGGGGGGGGGGGGGGGTGGGGGGGGGGGGGGGTGGGGGGGGGGGGGGGTGGGGGGGGGGGGGGGTGGGGGGGGGGGGGGGTGGGGGGGGGGGGGGGTGGGGGGGGGGGGGGGTGGGGGGGGGGGGGGGTGGGGGGGGGGGGGGGTGGGGGGGGGGGGGGGTGGGGGGGGGGGGGGGTGGGGGGGGGGGGGGGTGGGGGGGGGGGGGGGTGGGGGGGGGGGGGGGTGGGGGGGGGGGGGGGTGGGGGGGGGGGGGGGTGGGGGGGGGGGGGGGTGGGGGGGGGGGGGGGTGGGGGGGGGGGGGGGTGGGGGGGGGGGGGGGTGGGGGGGGGGGGGGGTGGGGGGGGGGGGGGGTGGGGGGGGGGGGGGGTGGGGGGGGGGGGGGGTGGGGGGGGGGGGGGGTGGGGGGGGGGGGGGGTGGGGGGGGGGGGGGGTGGGGGGGGGGGGGGGTGGGGGGGGGGGGGGGTGGGGGGGGGGGGGGGTGGGGGGGGGGGGGGGTGGGGGGGGGGGGGGGTGGGGGGGGGGGGGGGTGGGGGGGGGGGGGGGTGGGGGGGGGGGGGGGTGGGGGGGGGGGGGGGTGGGGGGGGGGGGGGGTGGGGGGGGGGGGGGGTGGGGGGGGGGGGGGGTGGGGGGGGGGGGGGGTGGGGGGGGGGGGGGGTGGGGGGGGGGGGGGGTGGGGGGGGGGGGGGGTGGGGGGGGGGGGGGGTGGGGGGGGGGGGGGGTGGGGGGGGGGGGGGGTGGGGGGGGGGGGGGGTGGGGGGGGGGGGGGGTGGGGGGGGGGGGGGGTGGGGGGGGGGGGGGGTGGGGGGGGGGGGGGGTGGGGGGGGGGGGGGGTGGGGGGGGGGGGGGGTGGGGGGGGGGGGGGGTGGGGGGGGGGGGGGGTGGGGGGGGGGGGGGGTGGGGGGGGGGGGGGGTGGGGGGGGGGGGGGGTGGGGGGGGGGGGGGGTGGGGGGGGGGGGGGGTGGGGGGGGGGGGGGGTGGGGGGGGGGGGGGGTGGGGGGGGGGGGGGGTGGGGGGGGGGGGGGGTGGGGGGGGGGGGGGGTGGGGGGGGGGGGGGGTGGGGGGGGGGGGGGGTGGGGGGGGGGGGGGGTGGGGGGGGGGGGGGGTGGGGGGGGGGGGGGGTGGGGGGGGGGGGGGGTGGGGGGGGGGGGGGGTGGGGGGGGGGGGGGGTGGGGGGGGGGGGGGGTGGGGGGGGGGGGGGGTGGGGGGGGGGGGGGGTGGGGGGGGGGGGGGGTGGGGGGGGGGGGGGGTGGGGGGGGGGGGGGGTGGGGGGGGGGGGGGGTGGGGGGGGGGGGGGGTGGGGGGGGGGGGGGGTGGGGGGGGGGGGGGGTGGGGGGGGGGGGGGGTGGGGGGGGGGGGGGGTGGGGGGGGGGGGGGGTGGGGGGGGGGGGGGGTGGGGGGGGGGGGGGGTGGGGGGGGGGGGGGGTGGGGGGGGGGGGGGGTGGGGGGGGGGGGGGGTGGGGGGGGGGGGGGGTGGGGGGGGGGGGGGGTGGGGGGGGGGGGGGGTGGGGGGGGGGGGGGGTGGGGGGGGGGGGGGGTGGGGGGGGGGGGGGGTGGGGGGGGGGGGGGGTGGGGGGGGGGGGGGGTGGGGGGGGGGGGGGGTGGGGGGGGGGGGGGGTGGGGGGGGGGGGGGGTGGGGGGGGGGGGGGGTGGGGGGGGGGGGGGGTGGGGGGGGGGGGGGGTGGGGGGGGGGGGGGGTGGGGGGGGGGGGGGGTGGGGGGGGGGGGGGGTGGGGGGGGGGGGGGGTGGGGGGGGGGGGGGGTGGGGGGGGGGGGGGGTGGGGGGGGGGGGGGGTGGGGGGGGGGGGGGGTGGGGGGGGGGGGGGGTGGGGGGGGGGGGGGGTGGGGGGGGGGGGGGGTGGGGGGGGGGGGGGGTGGGGGGGGGGGGGGGTGGGGGGGGGGGGGGGTGGGGGGGGGGGGGGGTGGGGGGGGGGGGGGGTGGGGGGGGGGGGGGGTGGGGGGGGGGGGGGGTGGGGGGGGGGGGGGGTGGGGGGGGGGGGGGGTGGGGGGGGGGGGGGGTGGGGGGGGGGGGGGGTGGGGGGGGGGGGGGGTGGGGGGGGGGGGGGGTGGGGGGGGGGGGGGGTGGGGGGGGGGGGGGGTGGGGGGGGGGGGGGGTGGGGGGGGGGGGGGGTGGGGGGGGGGGGGGGTGGGGGGGGGGGGGGGTGGGGGGGGGGGGGGGTGGGGGGGGGGGGGGGTGGGGGGGGGGGGGGGTGGGGGGGGGGGGGGGTGGGGGGGGGGGGGGGTGGGGGGGGGGGGGGGTGGGGGGGGGGGGGGGTGGGGGGGGGGGGGGGTGGGGGGGGGGGGGGGTGGGGGGGGGGGGGGGTGGGGGGGGGGGGGGGTGGGGGGGGGGGGGGGTGGGGGGGGGGGGGGGTGGGGGGGGGGGGGGGTGGGGGGGGGGGGGGGTGGGGGGGGGGGGGGGTGGGGGGGGGGGGGGGTGGGGGGGGGGGGGGGTGGGGGGGGGGGGGGGTGGGGGGGGGGGGGGGTGGGGGGGGGGGGGGGTGGGGGGGGGGGGGGGTGGGGGGGGGGGGGGGTGGGGGGGGGGGGGGGTGGGGGGGGGGGGGGGTGGGGGGGGGGGGGGGTGGGGGGGGGGGGGGGTGGGGGGGGGGGGGGGTGGGGGGGGGGGGGGGTGGGGGGGGGGGGGGGTGGGGGGGGGGGGGGGTGGGGGGGGGGGGGGGTGGGGGGGGGGGGGGGTGGGGGGGGGGGGGGGTGGGGGGGGGGGGGGGTGGGGGGGGGGGGGGGTGGGGGGGGGGGGGGGTGGGGGGGGGGGGGGGTGGGGGGGGGGGGGGGTGGGGGGGGGGGGGGGTGGGGGGGGGGGGGGGTGGGGGGGGGGGGGGGTGGGGGGGGGGGGGGGTGGGGGGGGGGGGGGGTGGGGGGGGGGGGGGGTGGGGGGGGGGGGGGGTGGGGGGGGGGGGGGGTGGGGGGGGGGGGGGGTGGGGGGGGGGGGGGGTGGGGGGGGGGGGGGGTGGGGGGGGGGGGGGGTGGGGGGGGGGGGGGGTGGGGGGGGGGGGGGGTGGGGGGGGGGGGGGGTGGGGGGGGGGGGGGGTGGGGGGGGGGGGGGGTGGGGGGGGGGGGGGGTGGGGGGGGGGGGGGGTGGGGGGGGGGGGGGGTGGGGGGGGGGGGGGGTGGGGGGGGGGGGGGGTGGGGGGGGGGGGGGGTGGGGGGGGGGGGGGGTGGGGGGGGGGGGGGGTGGGGGGGGGGGGGGGTGGGGGGGGGGGGGGGTGGGGGGGGGGGGGGGTGGGGGGGGGGGGGGGTGGGGGGGGGGGGGGGTGGGGGGGGGGGGGGGTGGGGGGGGGGGGGGGTGGGGGGGGGGGGGGGTGGGGGGGGGGGGGGGTGGGGGGGGGGGGGGGTGGGGGGGGGGGGGGGTGGGGGGGGGGGGGGGTGGGGGGGGGGGGGGGTGGGGGGGGGGGGGGGTGGGGGGGGGGGGGGGTGGGGGGGGGGGGGGGTGGGGGGGGGGGGGGGTGGGGGGGGGGGGGGGTGGGGGGGGGGGGGGGTGGGGGGGGGGGGGGGTGGGGGGGGGGGGGGGTGGGGGGGGGGGGGGGTGGGGGGGGGGGGGGGTGGGGGGGGGGGGGGGTGGGGGGGGGGGGGGGTGGGGGGGGGGGGGGGTGGGGGGGGGGGGGGGTGGGGGGGGGGGGGGGTGGGGGGGGGGGGGGGTGGGGGGGGGGGGGGGTGGGGGGGGGGGGGGGTGGGGGGGGGGGGGGGTGGGGGGGGGGGGGGGTGGGGGGGGGGGGGGGTGGGGGGGGGGGGGGGTGGGGGGGGGGGGGGGTGGGGGGGGGGGGGGGTGGGGGGGGGGGGGGGTGGGGGGGGGGGGGGGTGGGGGGGGGGGGGGGTGGGGGGGGGGGGGGGTGGGGGGGGGGGGGGGTGGGGGGGGGGGGGGGTGGGGGGGGGGGGGGGTGGGGGGGGGGGGGGGTGGGGGGGGGGGGGGGTGGGGGGGGGGGGGGGTGGGGGGGGGGGGGGGTGGGGGGGGGGGGGGGTGGGGGGGGGGGGGGGTGGGGGGGGGGGGGGGTGGGGGGGGGGGGGGGTGGGGGGGGGGGGGGGTGGGGGGGGGGGGGGGTGGGGGGGGGGGGGGGTGGGGGGGGGGGGGGGTGGGGGGGGGGGGGGGTGGGGGGGGGGGGGGGTGGGGGGGGGGGGGGGTGGGGGGGGGGGGGGGTGGGGGGGGGGGGGGGTGGGGGGGGGGGGGGGTGGGGGGGGGGGGGGGTGGGGGGGGGGGGGGGTGGGGGGGGGGGGGGGTGGGGGGGGGGGGGGGTGGGGGGGGGGGGGGGTGGGGGGGGGGGGGGGTGGGGGGGGGGGGGGGTGGGGGGGGGGGGGGGTGGGGGGGGGGGGGGGTGGGGGGGGGGGGGGGTGGGGGGGGGGGGGGGTGGGGGGGGGGGGGGGTGGGGGGGGGGGGGGGTGGGGGGGGGGGGGGGTGGGGGGGGGGGGGGGTGGGGGGGGGGGGGGGTGGGGGGGGGGGGGGGTGGGGGGGGGGGGGGGTGGGGGGGGGGGGGGGTGGGGGGGGGGGGGGGTGGGGGGGGGGGGGGGTGGGGGGGGGGGGGGGTGGGGGGGGGGGGGGGTGGGGGGGGGGGGGGGTGGGGGGGGGGGGGGGTGGGGGGGGGGGGGGGTGGGGGGGGGGGGGGGTGGGGGGGGGGGGGGGTGGGGGGGGGGGGGGGTGGGGGGGGGGGGGGGTGGGGGGGGGGGGGGGTGGGGGGGGGGGGGGGTGGGGGGGGGGGGGGGTGGGGGGGGGGGGGGGTGGGGGGGGGGGGGGGTGGGGGGGGGGGGGGGTGGGGGGGGGGGGGGGTGGGGGGGGGGGGGGGTGGGGGGGGGGGGGGGTGGGGGGGGGGGGGGGTGGGGGGGGGGGGGGGTGGGGGGGGGGGGGGGTGGGGGGGGGGGGGGGTGGGGGGGGGGGGGGGTGGGGGGGGGGGGGGGTGGGGGGGGGGGGGGGTGGGGGGGGGGGGGGGTGGGGGGGGGGGGGGGTGGGGGGGGGGGGGGGTGGGGGGGGGGGGGGGTGGGGGGGGGGGGGGGTGGGGGGGGGGGGGGGTGGGGGGGGGGGGGGGTGGGGGGGGGGGGGGGTGGGGGGGGGGGGGGGTGGGGGGGGGGGGGGGTGGGGGGGGGGGGGGGTGGGGGGGGGGGGGGGTGGGGGGGGGGGGGGGTGGGGGGGGGGGGGGGTGGGGGGGGGGGGGGGTGGGGGGGGGGGGGGGTGGGGGGGGGGGGGGGTGGGGGGGGGGGGGGGTGGGGGGGGGGGGGGGTGGGGGGGGGGGGGGGTGGGGGGGGGGGGGGGTGGGGGGGGGGGGGGGTGGGGGGGGGGGGGGGTGGGGGGGGGGGGGGGTGGGGGGGGGGGGGGGTGGGGGGGGGGGGGGGTGGGGGGGGGGGGGGGTGGGGGGGGGGGGGGGTGGGGGGGGGGGGGGGTGGGGGGGGGGGGGGGTGGGGGGGGGGGGGGGTGGGGGGGGGGGGGGGTGGGGGGGGGGGGGGGTGGGGGGGGGGGGGGGTGGGGGGGGGGGGGGGTGGGGGGGGGGGGGGGTGGGGGGGGGGGGGGGTGGGGGGGGGGGGGGGTGGGGGGGGGGGGGGGTGGGGGGGGGGGGGGGTGGGGGGGGGGGGGGGTGGGGGGGGGGGGGGGTGGGGGGGGGGGGGGGTGGGGGGGGGGGGGGGTGGGGGGGGGGGGGGGTGGGGGGGGGGGGGGGTGGGGGGGGGGGGGGGTGGGGGGGGGGGGGGGTGGGGGGGGGGGGGGGTGGGGGGGGGGGGGGGTGGGGGGGGGGGGGGGTGGGGGGGGGGGGGGGTGGGGGGGGGGGGGGGTGGGGGGGGGGGGGGGTGGGGGGGGGGGGGGGTGGGGGGGGGGGGGGGTGGGGGGGGGGGGGGGTGGGGGGGGGGGGGGGTGGGGGGGGGGGGGGGTGGGGGGGGGGGGGGGTGGGGGGGGGGGGGGGTGGGGGGGGGGGGGGGTGGGGGGGGGGGGGGGTGGGGGGGGGGGGGGGTGGGGGGGGGGGGGGGTGGGGGGGGGGGGGGGTGGGGGGGGGGGGGGGTGGGGGGGGGGGGGGGTGGGGGGGGGGGGGGGTGGGGGGGGGGGGGGGTGGGGGGGGGGGGGGGTGGGGGGGGGGGGGGGTGGGGGGGGGGGGGGGTGGGGGGGGGGGGGGGTGGGGGGGGGGGGGGGTGGGGGGGGGGGGGGGTGGGGGGGGGGGGGGGTGGGGGGGGGGGGGGGTGGGGGGGGGGGGGGGTGGGGGGGGGGGGGGGTGGGGGGGGGGGGGGGTGGGGGGGGGGGGGGGTGGGGGGGGGGGGGGGTGGGGGGGGGGGGGGGTGGGGGGGGGGGGGGGTGGGGGGGGGGGGGGGTGGGGGGGGGGGGGGGTGGGGGGGGGGGGGGGTGGGGGGGGGGGGGGGTGGGGGGGGGGGGGGGTGGGGGGGGGGGGGGGTGGGGGGGGGGGGGGGTGGGGGGGGGGGGGGGTGGGGGGGGGGGGGGGTGGGGGGGGGGGGGGGTGGGGGGGGGGGGGGGTGGGGGGGGGGGGGGGTGGGGGGGGGGGGGGGTGGGGGGGGGGGGGGGTGGGGGGGGGGGGGGGTGGGGGGGGGGGGGGGTGGGGGGGGGGGGGGGTGGGGGGGGGGGGGGGTGGGGGGGGGGGGGGGTGGGGGGGGGGGGGGGTGGGGGGGGGGGGGGGTGGGGGGGGGGGGGGGTGGGGGGGGGGGGGGGTGGGGGGGGGGGGGGGTGGGGGGGGGGGGGGGTGGGGGGGGGGGGGGGTGGGGGGGGGGGGGGGTGGGGGGGGGGGGGGGTGGGGGGGGGGGGGGGTGGGGGGGGGGGGGGGTGGGGGGGGGGGGGGGTGGGGGGGGGGGGGGGTGGGGGGGGGGGGGGGTGGGGGGGGGGGGGGGTGGGGGGGGGGGGGGGTGGGGGGGGGGGGGGGTGGGGGGGGGGGGGGGTGGGGGGGGGGGGGGGTGGGGGGGGGGGGGGGTGGGGGGGGGGGGGGGTGGGGGGGGGGGGGGGTGGGGGGGGGGGGGGGTGGGGGGGGGGGGGGGTGGGGGGGGGGGGGGGTGGGGGGGGGGGGGGGTGGGGGGGGGGGGGGGTGGGGGGGGGGGGGGGTGGGGGGGGGGGGGGGTGGGGGGGGGGGGGGGTGGGGGGGGGGGGGGGTGGGGGGGGGGGGGGGTGGGGGGGGGGGGGGGTGGGGGGGGGGGGGGGTGGGGGGGGGGGGGGGTGGGGGGGGGGGGGGGTGGGGGGGGGGGGGGGTGGGGGGGGGGGGGGGTGGGGGGGGGGGGGGGTGGGGGGGGGGGGGGGTGGGGGGGGGGGGGGGTGGGGGGGGGGGGGGGTGGGGGGGGGGGGGGGTGGGGGGGGGGGGGGGTGGGGGGGGGGGGGGGTGGGGGGGGGGGGGGGTGGGGGGGGGGGGGGGTGGGGGGGGGGGGGGGTGGGGGGGGGGGGGGGTGGGGGGGGGGGGGGGTGGGGGGGGGGGGGGGTGGGGGGGGGGGGGGGTGGGGGGGGGGGGGGGTGGGGGGGGGGGGGGGTGGGGGGGGGGGGGGGTGGGGGGGGGGGGGGGTGGGGGGGGGGGGGGGTGGGGGGGGGGGGGGGTGGGGGGGGGGGGGGGTGGGGGGGGGGGGGGGTGGGGGGGGGGGGGGGTGGGGGGGGGGGGGGGTGGGGGGGGGGGGGGGTGGGGGGGGGGGGGGGTGGGGGGGGGGGGGGGTGGGGGGGGGGGGGGGTGGGGGGGGGGGGGGGTGGGGGGGGGGGGGGGTGGGGGGGGGGGGGGGTGGGGGGGGGGGGGGGTGGGGGGGGGGGGGGGTGGGGGGGGGGGGGGGTGGGGGGGGGGGGGGGTGGGGGGGGGGGGGGGTGGGGGGGGGGGGGGGTGGGGGGGGGGGGGGGTGGGGGGGGGGGGGGGTGGGGGGGGGGGGGGGTGGGGGGGGGGGGGGGTGGGGGGGGGGGGGGGTGGGGGGGGGGGGGGGTGGGGGGGGGGGGGGGTGGGGGGGGGGGGGGGTGGGGGGGGGGGGGGGTGGGGGGGGGGGGGGGTGGGGGGGGGGGGGGGTGGGGGGGGGGGGGGGTGGGGGGGGGGGGGGGTGGGGGGGGGGGGGGGTGGGGGGGGGGGGGGGTGGGGGGGGGGGGGGGTGGGGGGGGGGGGGGGTGGGGGGGGGGGGGGGTGGGGGGGGGGGGGGGTGGGGGGGGGGGGGGGTGGGGGGGGGGGGGGGTGGGGGGGGGGGGGGGTGGGGGGGGGGGGGGGTGGGGGGGGGGGGGGGTGGGGGGGGGGGGGGGTGGGGGGGGGGGGGGGTGGGGGGGGGGGGGGGTGGGGGGGGGGGGGGGTGGGGGGGGGGGGGGGTGGGGGGGGGGGGGGGTGGGGGGGGGGGGGGGTGGGGGGGGGGGGGGGTGGGGGGGGGGGGGGGTGGGGGGGGGGGGGGGTGGGGGGGGGGGGGGGTGGGGGGGGGGGGGGGTGGGGGGGGGGGGGGGTGGGGGGGGGGGGGGGTGGGGGGGGGGGGGGGTGGGGGGGGGGGGGGGTGGGGGGGGGGGGGGGTGGGGGGGGGGGGGGGTGGGGGGGGGGGGGGGTGGGGGGGGGGGGGGGTGGGGGGGGGGGGGGGTGGGGGGGGGGGGGGGTGGGGGGGGGGGGGGGTGGGGGGGGGGGGGGGTGGGGGGGGGGGGGGGTGGGGGGGGGGGGGGGTGGGGGGGGGGGGGGGTGGGGGGGGGGGGGGGTGGGGGGGGGGGGGGGTGGGGGGGGGGGGGGGTGGGGGGGGGGGGGGGTGGGGGGGGGGGGGGGTGGGGGGGGGGGGGGGTGGGGGGGGGGGGGGGTGGGGGGGGGGGGGGGTGGGGGGGGGGGGGGGTGGGGGGGGGGGGGGGTGGGGGGGGGGGGGGGTGGGGGGGGGGGGGGGTGGGGGGGGGGGGGGGTGGGGGGGGGGGGGGGTGGGGGGGGGGGGGGGTGGGGGGGGGGGGGGGTGGGGGGGGGGGGGGGTGGGGGGGGGGGGGGGTGGGGGGGGGGGGGGGTGGGGGGGGGGGGGGGTGGGGGGGGGGGGGGGTGGGGGGGGGGGGGGGTGGGGGGGGGGGGGGGTGGGGGGGGGGGGGGGTGGGGGGGGGGGGGGGTGGGGGGGGGGGGGGGTGGGGGGGGGGGGGGGTGGGGGGGGGGGGGGGTGGGGGGGGGGGGGGGTGGGGGGGGGGGGGGGTGGGGGGGGGGGGGGGTGGGGGGGGGGGGGGGTGGGGGGGGGGGGGGGTGGGGGGGGGGGGGGGTGGGGGGGGGGGGGGGTGGGGGGGGGGGGGGGTGGGGGGGGGGGGGGGTGGGGGGGGGGGGGGGTGGGGGGGGGGGGGGGTGGGGGGGGGGGGGGGTGGGGGGGGGGGGGGGTGGGGGGGGGGGGGGGTGGGGGGGGGGGGGGGTGGGGGGGGGGGGGGGTGGGGGGGGGGGGGGGTGGGGGGGGGGGGGGGTGGGGGGGGGGGGGGGTGGGGGGGGGGGGGGGTGGGGGGGGGGGGGGGTGGGGGGGGGGGGGGGTGGGGGGGGGGGGGGGTGGGGGGGGGGGGGGGTGGGGGGGGGGGGGGGTGGGGGGGGGGGGGGGTGGGGGGGGGGGGGGGTGGGGGGGGGGGGGGGTGGGGGGGGGGGGGGGTGGGGGGGGGGGGGGGTGGGGGGGGGGGGGGGTGGGGGGGGGGGGGGGTGGGGGGGGGGGGGGGTGGGGGGGGGGGGGGGTGGGGGGGGGGGGGGGTGGGGGGGGGGGGGGGTGGGGGGGGGGGGGGGTGGGGGGGGGGGGGGGTGGGGGGGGGGGGGGGTGGGGGGGGGGGGGGGTGGGGGGGGGGGGGGGTGGGGGGGGGGGGGGGTGGGGGGGGGGGGGGGTGGGGGGGGGGGGGGGTGGGGGGGGGGGGGGGTGGGGGGGGGGGGGGGTGGGGGGGGGGGGGGGTGGGGGGGGGGGGGGGTGGGGGGGGGGGGGGGTGGGGGGGGGGGGGGGTGGGGGGGGGGGGGGGTGGGGGGGGGGGGGGGTGGGGGGGGGGGGGGGTGGGGGGGGGGGGGGGTGGGGGGGGGGGGGGGTGGGGGGGGGGGGGGGTGGGGGGGGGGGGGGGTGGGGGGGGGGGGGGGTGGGGGGGGGGGGGGGTGGGGGGGGGGGGGGGTGGGGGGGGGGGGGGGTGGGGGGGGGGGGGGGTGGGGGGGGGGGGGGGTGGGGGGGGGGGGGGGTGGGGGGGGGGGGGGGTGGGGGGGGGGGGGGGTGGGGGGGGGGGGGGGTGGGGGGGGGGGGGGGTGGGGGGGGGGGGGGGTGGGGGGGGGGGGGGGTGGGGGGGGGGGGGGGTGGGGGGGGGGGGGGGTGGGGGGGGGGGGGGGTGGGGGGGGGGGGGGGTGGGGGGGGGGGGGGGTGGGGGGGGGGGGGGGTGGGGGGGGGGGGGGGTGGGGGGGGGGGGGGGTGGGGGGGGGGGGGGGTGGGGGGGGGGGGGGGTGGGGGGGGGGGGGGGTGGGGGGGGGGGGGGGTGGGGGGGGGGGGGGGTGGGGGGGGGGGGGGGTGGGGGGGGGGGGGGGTGGGGGGGGGGGGGGGTGGGGGGGGGGGGGGGTGGGGGGGGGGGGGGGTGGGGGGGGGGGGGGGTGGGGGGGGGGGGGGGTGGGGGGGGGGGGGGGTGGGGGGGGGGGGGGGTGGGGGGGGGGGGGGGTGGGGGGGGGGGGGGGTGGGGGGGGGGGGGGGTGGGGGGGGGGGGGGGTGGGGGGGGGGGGGGGTGGGGGGGGGGGGGGGTGGGGGGGGGGGGGGGTGGGGGGGGGGGGGGGGGGGGGGGGGGGGGGGTGGGGGGGGGGGGGGGGGGGGGGGGGGGGGGGTGGAGGGGGGGGGGGGTGGGGGGGGGGGGGGGTGGGGGGGGGAGGGGGTGTGGGGGGGGGGGGGGGGGGGGGGGGGGGGGGGAGGGGGGGGGGGGGGGCGGGTGGGGGGGGGGGCGGGGGTGGGGGGGGGCAGGTGGGGGGGGGGGGGGGGAGGGAGGGGTGGAGATGGGGGGGGGTGGGGGGGGGGAAGAGCTGGTTTATGTCTTGTGTGACTCGTGCGTTCCCTGAGAAAAGAGATACTAAATCCAAAGATTTCCTTTTCAGTGGGAATTTACAAATCCTCTTGCGTAAGTGACAGATGAAATGTGAGATAGAACCTACCGGTGCCCAGTCCAAGTAGTTATAGAACATCGGCAGTGGCTGTTTTCCTTCCGCTTTGAATCCAATGTTGTATCTGTGTGCATTTCACTTAACTGAAGAGCTCTGTGGCAAAGGTTGGTGTGCTGCAGTCCTGCAGCCAAAACCTGTGTTCAATCCCAGCAGAAGTCAGTTTCAAGTAGCCGGCTCAGGGTTGACTCAGCCTTCCATCCTTCTGAGGTCAGTCAAATGAATGCCTAGTTTGCTGGGGGCAAAGTTGTAGGTAGCTAGGGAAGACAGTGGCAAACCACCACGTAAAACATTGGCTGCCCAGTAAATGTGATGTGATCACGCTGATACCTAGGCAAGCTGTAGTCAGACGGTGGTGCGCCTTGTTAATTTTGCAAGGTTTTAGCGCTTTGACAGTTCAAAACTCTGTCAAATTGAAATACAGGGTTGACACCATAAAGCAGTTTTTTTAAAAAAAGGCCAGACTTTATGCCTGAAGTTACTGGATTTAAACATAAAAAGAAAGAAATCCAAGCCACAGCCTGCAAAGGGAAAAACACCCACGCTTTTTGTGTGTGTGCGCACAGCGTTTTATGGGCCCTTTTTTCTCTCTTGCAGTCATCCCAGGGTCTCTCCGCCCCCAAGGTCACCATCAGTTCTCCCTTCTCCGGAGCATTAAACAACTTCTTTGGCAAAGCAGGTGAGTGATGACTAATGGGAAGCACAGCCAAGGTGGACTTTTTGAAAGTTAAACCCAGACGCTCAGGATCAAGCAGTAAAAGACCCGTCCCAGTTCCTTAGACTCCAAGTGCCCCTTGCATGAGCACGTGAAGTGGCCTTATACTCAATTACACCATTTGTCCCCCAAGGTCAGGCTTACCTGTTCAGAGTTCCCCCAGGGTCTCAGATAGGGCTGTCCTAACTGGAGGTGGGGGGGGGGTAACCTGGGACCTTCTATGTGCCAAACGGATGCTCTCCCAGTGAGCCAGAGCAGGCACAAGTGAGGCCCCAGCCTGCTTGCTTTCAGCAGCTTCCTTGAGGCCCAGAGAGGTAGAGAAGTTTGGGTATTGGGGTGGGATTGATGAGACCAGGAGTTCAAGACCCTCCCACCCCCCTCACTGGGTCATGTTGGACCAGTCACAGCCTCTCGGCCTAGCCTACCTTACAATGTGGTCATTCATTCATTCATTCATTCATTCATTCATTATTCAACTTGTATCCGGAGAAGAGTCGTGTGTTCCCCTGAGCTCCTTGGAGAACGAGTGGGATAATGTATAACATAGAAGCAATAAACAAATAGTCATTTTTACAACCAGTTACATCCATGTATGCAAAAGTTCTGCATCAAAGTGGTCCCCTGCATCTAGTGATTGGTCGTGGTGTCAGCAGAGCACCATGGGACACAGGGGAGGAGTTTCACTCTCACTACAGAGGGGGACATGGGGCGTGGGGCTCTTCCTGTAGGATGACAGCAGGGCGGAACTGAGACACTGAGACTACAGTTAAGACACCATGCAGAGTCCCCAGCTATTGAATAGTCAGTGGAAGCTTGGCACCAGCAAATGATGTCACCTCCTGTCCACTCACTGACATCTGCTATCCGTTCAGTAGCTGCAACGCCTTGCCAGCCCTGGGGGGGGTTCCACTACTGAGACCTGATGTCCCCTCCTCTTCCTTGAGCCGTGATCCTCCCTATGCCCCCCACCCAAGTTGCTGCTGGGTCCTGAACATGGGATTTCAAAGACCACATTTACTTGTTTACCAATTGTAAGCTGTACCAGAAGCCAGCCACAGAGTCACCTGAAGGGCTGCTCACAGAGTGCCAGCTGGCTGCGAACCCTCCAGGGAGTCACAGCATTATCCCCTGCTGGCCTCTGCAATTGATTTGCTGCTACTGTTCCTTTCCCATTTCACCACAATAAGCCACAGCAATGCGTGGCTGGGTACCGCTAGTTTTATATATATATGTATGAGTATATTTATTTATTTATTTATTTATTTTATTTTTCAGATTTTTAGACCGCCCCATCCCCTAGGGGCTCTGGGCGGTGTACAACACATATATGAGTATATAAGTTATAAATGCATTATATATATATATGAGTTTTATATATATATATGAGTATATAAGTTATAAATGCATTAACGTGAACAGAATTGAAATGAAGGAAATCAAAAGGAGTTATCTTGCCATTAAAATAGTACACCAAATAGTACACCATTAAAATAGTACACCATTAAAATAGTACACCAAATTAAAATAGTACACCAATAGTACACCATTGTACACCAATAGTACACCATTTAATTGCACCAAATTAAAATAGTACACCATTAAAATAGTACACCAATAGTACTTAATAGTACATTAAAATAGAACACCATTAAAATAGTACACCAAGTCCTATACATTAAATCCAATATTCCATCAAATATACTACTTTATGGCCGTTGTTAGTCTCCAAGGTGCTGCGCGGACTCAAATCCAGCTCTTCTTCATACTGAATCAACAAACTGTCCTTTAAAACTACTCTTGCATGGCACTTTGAATGGCATCGTTTAAAATGTCTGTTTTGTTTTCACATTACAGGAAAGTATCAAAGTCTCTGCAGAATCAACCTCTTAGATCTTCTACCAGAAGAAACACCTCCAAAGCTTGTATTCTTTGCTGACCTGATTACTGCAGCCACTTGCCTTTCTGACAGGCCTAGAAGGGTGAGTACTTTTTTCAAGATAAAACAATCAGGGAGAATCTGTGAATAACGGAAATTTATTGGCCATGTGTAAAATGTAAGCATTTGCTAGTGAAGTATTAAATAACAGCTGCACTACTGCTGTGTCTACACTAAGAAGAGCAGGTTGGTGAAGTTATTTGAACTAGCAAAGATAGAAACACGCTGTTACTTAGAGAAAATAATTTACTTAACATTTTGGATGTTTATTTAGGTGGAAACAGAAAAAAAATGAACCTTTAATGACTAAAGGTTTTGAAGAATAGTAGATCATTAAAATAAGACTTTTGTTGAAGAAAATTGGGATTTTAATCAGTAGTAACAATACTTGAGGAAAACCCAATTATACATTACTACAAGAAGTGAGTACTATCTCTTTTTGTTAATACTTGAATTTACTTAAGAAAGTGGGGAGTCCCCTTACAGTAAATGTAATTTGTCATTTTTTTTTCTTTTCTGTGTTTTTTTTAAACTGACACAGAAGTACGAATAAAAACTTTTCTATGCGGGGAAAACTGTTGGGTATGCTTGCAATTTTTCTTAGAGAAAACTGAGATATTTATAATTTTAAATACTGTAAATATGCCAAATAGTATCATTTTATATGGTTTCACTGTACTTCAATCCACTGCCAATACAGTTTAATGATCATTTGGAGGGGGATTTTGTCATGTATAGCAAAACCCAGCCACAAAGTGCATTGGGAGATAAGTGAACAATTCATTATTTGGCATATGCGAAAGCATAAGTTGTTAATAATATAATCTATATTGTCTAATCAGTTAAAGAAATTTAAGAAAGAAAGCATTACATATATTTCACATTTCCCCAAAATTTCAATTTTTAAAATTTTCATATACTTGACCCCAATTAAAATTCTGCTTAGGCAAACATGTTTTCTTCGTGGTTGTGACCTTTGGAGATGGGCAATTAAATAGCAAATAAAACAAAAATAAACAAAAAATTAATTTTATAAAAAGATGAAACTTTCATTCCTTCAAAGTCTATAAAGATAATAAGGGCATCATTTTAAAACAATTATCACAGATTAAGTAGCATGGTTGTGCTCTACAAAAACTCCACTAAAGTCTCTTCACATAATATTCTAGACTAGCAGGGCCGGGCACGTGTTGCTGTGGCTTATTGTGGTGAAATGGGAAAGGAACAGTAGCAGCAAATCAATTGCAGAGGCCAGCAGTACGTGCTCATGCAAACACGCAGCCTGATACTGTGCGATGTCATTGATGTGTGTGCCCGCATTCCTTGGGGTGGGGAATGGAAAGGCGCCCCTCCCATACATCTAGGCTGGCTGGTCATGATCCTTTACCTGGGAGTAAGTTTGGTTGGTGGCAATGGGTGTCACTTCTGAGGAAACCCTCTGAGGGGCGTGACGCAGCCATTCAAAGTATGTCACGGTTGCTGTACTGAGCTTACTCCTGAGTAATGCGTGCCTGGTTTTCTGAACTATAACCTCAGTATTCAGGGAATCTAGGGTGCCTGGCCCCTCCCTCCCGTCCCTTGCATGTCGCCCCTCACTCTCTTCCCTTTCTCACTTCTCTTCCCTTGCATGTCGCCCCTCACTCTCTTCCCTTTCTCACTTCTCTTCCCTTGCATGCCACCCTTTCCCTCCGCTAGGGTGGGTGGGTCATATCAAGATGCTGGGTCCCCTGCTTCCCCTCCCTTGCATGCCACCCCTCACTCTCTCCCCGCTCTCACTTCTCTTCCCTTGCATGCCTCCCACTCCGTCCCTTTCCTCTCCCTCCCTCTCTACCCTTGCATGCTACCCCTCCCTCTCCCTCCCTTCCCTCTCCGTCGTGTGTATGTGTGTGTATGTGTTTCACTTCCACTCGAGTTACTGCCTATGCACTGTTTTCACTGCTCCTATCTGGCCATCTGAGCGAACATTCTAAGCTGTATGAACATTCTAAGGGTGACAGTTACACACAGGCAGCTGCATGTCCTTCACCAGGGAGCACCAGGAAAAAGGCATTTTACCTGGGTCAGGTGTGAAATTTCAGGTATGTGAACATCTAAAAACACTCTCACCTGGCTGACTATAGTGGCTGGGAATTTTCAGAAGAATTGGCCCAGCAGTTACTGAGTTATACTACCACTAACAAAAATTACACAAGGTCATTCAACAGGTGAACTCACAGCGAGCCTAATTGGGCCAATACTCTGCTTTGTTAGTCTGTTGCCTTGAAAATCCTCCGAGGTCGCCAGTTGCAACTTGATAGCACTTCCCACCCCCAACAAAGTATTTGAAAATGGCTCTTTCAGGCATTTGTTCTAGAGATGACTTTGCAACAGAGAAGTTGCAACGTCCATCAGATTTGTTCTGTTCAATGCTGCTTCCCATTTCCAATTAGTAGGCCTGTGGACTCTACATGGCTTCCAGCTGTCTTTTCCTCATTCCTTCGCTGGGTACATTGCTCATTTTCTGAGGGAGGAGTGCCAGATTTGTTCTTTGTTTATGTTGCCACTCAGAATAATAGGGAAACAATGCTTGAAGTGTTTCTACAATATGGGTCATCACTGCTACAACACAGTGTTGGGCCTCTAAGGTCACACCTAATAATACCTGAATTTACTCCAAGACCAGGAACTCTTTCTGCTCCAGTAAGAAGCCTTGTTAGCGATTCAATCACTGTTTAACCAGCCTACGAAGACAGCAGTCTGACCTGCATGAGGCAGAGGCTCCTTTTGTAGCTCCTTTTGTAGCTCCTTTAATACAATAACTATTAGGTACAGCAAACTAACCAACCCGCAGCACAACCAAGAAGAATAAGAAAAAGAGTTTGGATTTCTACCCCCCCCCCTTCTCTCCTGTAAGGAGACCCAAAGGGGATGACAAGCTCCTTTCCCCCCCCCCCCCCCCCAACAAGCATCCTGTGAGGTAGGTGGGGCTGAGAGAGCTCTGAAGAGCTGTGACTGTGGTCCCAACTTGGTCTTTGCTGCTGTGTGTTGGAGTGCACAGGCTAATCTAGTTCCCCAGATAAGCCTCCACAGCTCAAGTGGCATAGTGGGGGATCCAACCCAATTCTCCAGATTAGACTTTATGTGCTCTTAACTACTACACCACTACTGTAGGGTGAGATATGGAGATGGAGTTTTCAGTTTTTTCACTGCATGCGGCCAAGGTTGCAATTCAGGGGAAAAAGAACTGAACCAACTCTTAACTTCTGGAGGGAAGTTCTGGAGTCTGCAAGGCCTTTGTATGCTCAGAAGCTTGTCACTGCAGAAACAACATTCAAAGGTCATTGGAAAGGGAATTTGGTTTATATACCCCCCCTCCCCTCCCAGAAGAAAGGCTCAGAGAGGAGTGTACAACAGCACAAAAGCAGCATCAATTAGCATAATAGCTTAACAAATAATCACCAGGTATCATCAACAAGCATCAATGAGCATAATATCTCAAATATAAAAATATGCGGTAATCATGACATAATCTACATAATGACATTTCATTATGCCTTATGCAGCATAATAAAGATGCATAACAAACAGCATAATAACAGGCATAACAGCATAATAACCAGATTATAACATCATAAATATAACAATATAACATCAAACAACAAAATTAACAGTGAATATAACATCATGACTAACAATGTGAGTAAACTCAGATGGCAACTTTCTATTCTGTAACCAATTTACAAGCACAACCTTTGTAGCCATCGACTACACTTACACTCTACTTGTGGCCCTTCCAGTCTGGCGAGGTAGAAGTCTGGCCAGCCATGAGGAAAGGATTTGCATGAGACTGAGCAGCACTGAAATCCTGGGTGGAATGTCACTTGGATGGCCGGCTGAGACCCCTTCCACACAAGTGGAATAATGCACTTTTAATCCACTTTCACAATTGTTTGCAAGTGGATTTCCGTATTCCACACAGTAAAATCCAGCTGCAAAGTGCACTGAAAGTGGATTGAAAGTGCATTATTCTGCAAGTGCAGGAGGGACCAAAGTCCGTTTCCCATAGTACGTGGAATAATATCTTCTCTAACATCTACCACTCTAAGCTGTAGCAATAGAAAGGATCGCCATCTGTGTGCATCTTATCTCAGGCAAATATTCCTGGGCAATATAAAGTCTTCTAACAATCTGGTTTTATTTGCCAGCATCTTGGAGATTTTGGGGCTATTTGCTGGAGTCTGGACTTGTGGATCCTTCTGGATTCTCTCAATGGATCTAGGTAGCTCCAGCCCTAGGACATCATCTTTGCTGGGCTCCAGGAAGACCCATCTTTCTAACTCATGGAAGTCTCCTTAGGGAGGGGCCGTGGCTGAGTGGGAGGGCAACTGAAGGTCCCAGGTTCACTCCGTAGAAACTCCAAAAAAGGTAACAGGTGATTTGAAAGACCTCTACCTGACAACCTGTCCTCCCCAATCCCCCTCGCATCTCCAGATGTTTCTCAACCTGTTCAGAATTGTAACCCTGCCCCCTTCCCACCAAATGACAGCCACGGGGGCCCTGGCAGCACCATGAAATGAGGTGGCACAGCCTGCCTGTATCACCCCAACCAAGTAAGAAGTTCTGAAGGTATTTACTTGGGTGGTGCCCATTAGACCTGAGCTTCCCATCTCAGACCCCAGAGAAGGAGCCTCTGTCCCAGGGACATTGTGGGCAGCCATTTCAGTGTGGATCCTGTCTCATTTCAGACCCAAAATTCCTCTTCTTAAACAAACGGAGGAGTCCCTCATCTGCTCAAGTGGAAGGAGTCACTTGTATTCAAAGAAGAAATGGCTGTGTTGCTGGATCCCTTTGCAAGCTTCAGGTTACGCTTTACTCGTGCAGGCCAGTAACGGCTTCGTGACCAGAAATGCCCTAGAGCAGTGGTGGTGAACCTTTGGCACTCCAGATGTTACGGACTACAATTCCCATCAGCCCTGCCAGCATGGCCAATTGGCCATGCTGGCAGGGGCTGAACAAGGAGATAATGATCCATAACATCTGGAGTGTAAAAAATTGACACCACTAACCCCTAGAAAGAAAAGGCTACTTCACTAGAGGGACTCTATTGCATTATGCCCCCACTGAGGTCCTTCTACTCTCCCCTCTAGACCCCACCTTCCCCCCAAACTCCACCCCAACATCTCCAGGAATTTCCCCAACCCAGGTTGGCTTTTACCCCAGACACTGGCACCACCAGCTCCTGGAACCAGCCTGTCTTGGAGAACCTCATTGACTGGGGACCTACATGAGACCCTCCAAGGTACTGAAAATGCTGATTGCATAACAGGCTCCCTATGAACAGAAGTCTACAGAATTTTAGCACATGTGGTCGAAGAAGGGAGGGGCAGGGAGATTTTAAAGGGTTTGCTAAACCGGACCTTGAATGTGAGGGAGGAGTCCTGAGTGAGGCGTGCAATGCGCAGTCGACTCTGCATGAGGGTATTGTGTTACTTCGTGGGCACCTGTTCCAGTGCCACATCCCCTAGGTAACAGTGAGAGTTGACAAAAGAGACTGAGTAGCAGCCAGTTTGGTCGCCCGTCTGCAACCTCTTCCTAGCAACTGTTTGTCCTGCAGAAGGTTCCTTGTCCTCTAATGTTAGGAATTTGCTCTCTATTGTTACAGAGCCCAGTCCGTTTCCTTCCAGTCCAAATGGCTCTTGATTACCAAACACATCTAGGAGAGACCTCAAGGGGCATCTGTGGGAAGCTGGGATGGCTATCTTTTAAAACAAAGCAAACACATATTCTTTTTTTAATGAAATGTCTGAGGGAAGTTGCTGAATTCCAGACTGGGGGAGGGGGGGGAATCAGGATGGTAAGAGTGTCTTGCTTTGCAGGCAACAGGCTCCCAGGTCAGCCTCCAGTTAGAAGGGGACAGAGAGTAGGAGATGGGAAGGACCTCAGACCCTGGAGAGCTGCTGCCAGTCTGAGTAGACGATACCCTAGCCAGACTGTCTGCTTAGCTCAGTGGGGAGGCAGCCTGCCCATTCCCATGGCTTTCGTGGGTGCACGGTCCAGCCAGAAAGCCAGCACTTCCTAGTCCCAGTGACTTCAGGGGAAGAAGGCCACCTCTGACCGAGCGAGCCCAGACGCCGGAGAGTCGTTAGGCATGAAGGCAAGGGGCCCCCACGTGGCGCCCGCTGATACAAGTCTCTTTCTTAGCTACCAAGTGTTTTCCAGAGAGGCCAGGTGGAGCCCGGTGGGACTTCTGCCCAGCAGGACTTCTGATTAGCCACCAAAGGATCTGATGGAGCAGTGCAGATTAAAATAACAGCGTTTTCTGGCGCCCGTCAGATAAAACATGTTTGTTTTATTCTCCTCTCCACCTTTCTTTCGCTGCATATTTTGTTTTCAAAATACTCCTCTTCTCTCCTGCAGGTAGACTTCCTCTGCGTGTGGGGCTTTGTCACCATACAGTTCTGCCCACTGTTCTGTTAGAATACAGACACCACAGCTGCAATTACTGCTGCATGGCCATGTGGTGTAGTGGTCAGAGAGTAAGAATATGGCCCCCAAGGTGCATGCTTGGTTGCCTGCTCAGTCCCGGAAGCCCTGCAGAGACTCAAACACATACAGCAGCACCTCATTTCCTTTTCCCTTAGGCAGAGGAACGCTGAAGCATTTGCCTAAGATTAGTTAGTTCTATTTACTTTGAAGTAGTTTTGAACTGGATTTTGCTTCAGACCTGAAATACAGCATATAAACTTAAATGCTGAGAACAATGGGGAAGCTGAAGGCTCTATAGTTTATACCATTATAGCCAGGGTGGCGTTTGTAAGCCCCAGATGAATGTAACTCAACACTGCTTCCAAATACGTAACCATGCTCCATTTCTATATGTCTTTAGCCACACTACCAGGGATGCATTCTTTCCTTGACCTAAGTTTTATGGCTACATGCTTGTTGTTAGAAGTAGGCAATGACCCACAGGAAAGAGTTACTGCTGTTATCTTGTGATGGGTGGGAAACTAGGTGGCTCCAATGCTAGACACACTGTTTGGTAGGAATGCTTTCTCCGTGAATTTTGGAGAGGGGACTCAAAGGGGATATATGGTGCTGAAATACTGAGTTCGGTCAAGGCCTGGCACCATGTTATGACTAAAGATTGTGTGTACCTCAATGTCAATAAGCTTGCTGCTGAATAATCTTACAGAGACACAAACATGGGGTTGAGATCCCAGGGATCAAACATTACCCTCAGGTAAAGAAAATTAAATTTGTGCCAGTATACAGAATGATGAGGTCTTTGCATCCTAAAAAATAGCATATTCAATTCCCATAGTTTTCAGAGTTTTCATTCCCCCCCACCCCTTAATACAGTTGCCAGGACATGCCTGGCGATCGACAGGAGGCTTGGGATTTGGGGGGTGGGCATGGGAAAGGGTGGTGTAGTCTGTTCTCAAGAAAAGCCAAAAGTGATGTGGGGTAGGCCCTTAAGAAATGGCTGCTAGTTCCATTAGTATTGTGCCAGAAACTCTATGGTGACCCTATGTCATTTTCATAATTCCAACAAAATAATGTCCAAAATAATGTCCATAAAATAATGTCCATAAAGCTTTGGCTACATTTGAGTAACACTTGAAGCATAGGCTTTAGCATGCACTTTGGGGATAGGGCGGGTTTTCAGATAAAATTGAAGTGAAGTCAGGCCATGAAGTATTGTATGCCTCATGTAACTTCTAGTACAGTCAGAATTTTCAGTTCAAATAACTTTGCCTTCTCAGAGAAGCTTTTAACATATCTATACTTTTCACACTAAGTGGACTGTGGTTACCTTTTCCAGTTGTGTTTCCGAAATCTGAGATCTTTCATCTACCTGCTCAGGGACAGTGTATCTTGGAGAGTAAGCAGCAAGTAAAGTAGACTATGCAAAATCCACTCCAATTTCCGGATCCAAATTTCCCCAGAAGAGCACCTTTGCTGCTCTTGGGTTACCCACTGCCCCTTATCAGGAAGCCGATTTTTGCACAGACCTCTAAAAACTTCCTCCAGCCAGGGCTGCCTGAGCTACGTGTCCCTTCAAGCAGCAAGTACTGGCGGAAATCAGCCAGATCCCCACAGGAGAAATGCTGCAATTCTCAGAGGCTCATGAGTATCCCAGAGCCAAGGGTGAGGAACCACGTCGGCAGTGTGGAGAACAGCCAACCCTTCAACCCCCCTTTAGAACTGCACACTCAGTGAGCCTCAACGTTCAAAGAAGAAGAGGAGGAGGCTGTTGGACTTTGGCTAAGTCGAGTCAGTCACCTCCTTCTCTCCTGCTTTGTGTCATTTCTGGTCAGCTACTTTCTCTCAAGCAGCCTCTGGACAATTGTCCCAAGGATTTGCCATCCACCACGGGGAGCTGCCTAGTCTCTTCTATAGGTCCAAATTGTCCAACCCAGAGCACACAAAGAAATAACAGAAGCATCCAAGCAACAACTTGGAAAAACTTCTACAAAATGCACAGTAAGACACAGAGTACAAAAGGCACAGATTTGGCTATTTTTCATCCATTAAGTTGCAGCTGACTTACAGTAACACCGCTGGGTTTTCAAGGCAAGAGGGGTTCAGCCGTGGTTTGCCATTGCCTGCCTCTGCCCAGCAATCGTGGACTTCCTTGGTGATCCGAGCCCCAATAGGGACTGATTCTGCATAACTTTCAAGATCTGATGAGATCCAGACCACCTAGAGTCCATCCAGGATGAGACATGAACAGAGGTGGTTTGCCACTGCCTCCCTCTGCCCAGCAACCCTGTCCTTCCTCAGTGGTCTCCCACCCAAGATCTAACCCAAATAAGCTCTGCCTTAACTTTCAAGATCTCATTAGAGACCAAGCTAGTCTAGGCCATCCATTACAGGTTAAAGAGATGAACACAGGTGGCTTGCCATAGAACACCTCACCTCTGCCCAGCAACTAAGCCAGTTTCCTTAGCGGGGTCCCACCCAGGTACTCCCCAGGGCTGACTCTGCTTACCTTCTGAGATCTGACAAGACTGAGCTAGCCAAAGGCCATCTAGTCAGCATGGTGGAATGGTTAAGAGCGAGTGCATTCCTAATCTAAGGGAACCAGGTTTGATTTCCCACTGGGCCTCTTGAGCTGTGGAGGCTTATCTGGTGAACTAGATTAGCTTGTGCATTCCCACACATGCCAGCTGGGTGACCTTGGACCAGTCACAGTTCTTTGGAGCTCTCTCAGCCCCACCTCACAGGGTTTTTGTTGTGGGGAGAGGGGAAGTGCAAGGAGATTGTAAGCCCCTTTGAGTCTCCCACAGGAGAGAAAGGGGGATACAAATCCAAACTACTACTACTTCTGGTTTACCCTCCACAAAATGCCCTCTGGAATAATACACAGTATTCATTTTGTTTGTGTCTACCAACTTCCCCTTGCTGTTCTTTTCAGTGCTTTATTTGTACAATAAGATAAAAAATCCATCAATTGTGTGTGGGCTGGACTGAGGGAGGTTGCCTCCCAGGCATTACACTCCCATTCCCCCGGCCACAGAAGAGTCTGTCTGCAGCAAACACATTAACTCACTAAAGCATGGGGAATTACTCATGGAGAGTCCTTGTCAAACCTGAGGTGTGACTTTGGGGAGTGGGGGGCGTGGCATTCTTTCCAAGACTCTCTTTTCCATAAAACTTGGCATCGATCCCTCCTGGAAGTGGCGTCAGGAAACAGTCCTCCCACATGGGGAGCCTCAAACACCAGCTGACTTGCCCACCGTCTACTGACGAAAATTGTTCCTTGCTTGTAAAATATTCCAGGCTGGGTGTTTCCCTGAGGGACCAAAGAAGCAGAGAGCTGTGCTGCAGGTCTTCACGTCAGGCAGCTCTTCTGCAATGGCTGCAGTGGTAATGGGAGATTTCAATTATCCAGATCTTTGCTGGGAGTCAAACTCTGCCAAGACTACCAGGTCCACCAATTTCCTCCCTTACCTTGCTGACAATGTCATGGTCCAGAAGTGGACAAAACAAGGAGGAGATCGGCTGTTTTAGATCTGCTCCTAACCAACAATGATAACCTGGGCAGGAGTGACCATGTTCTCCTGGAGTTCATGATGCAATGGAAAGTGGATGCCAAGTCTAGTCAGACACGTGTTCTAGACTTCTAGAAAGCTGATTTCAGTAAAGAAATTATTGGGTGTGATCCCATGGTTAAGAATACTAAAAGAGAAAGGAGTACAAGATGGAGTTTCTTAAAAGTGAGATCTTGAAGGCACAATTTCAAACAGTTCCAAAGAGGAATAAAAATAGGAGGTTTCTAAAGAAACCAGGACAGGTGTCTAAAGAACTCTCAAGTAAGCTGAGATATAAAAGGGGCGTATACAAGAAAAAGGGGGAAATTACTGAAGAGGAATTCAAACAAATAGCCAACACATGTAGGGAGAAAGTCAGAAAAGCTCACAATAAGCTCAGACTTGCAAGAGATGTTAAAAACAATTTAAAGGGCTTTTTTTGTTAGGTCCCTAGCAAATGGAAGAAAAAGGTTATGATAGGGTCACTGTGTGGATAGGGTTACTGCATGGAGAAGGTGGTGAAATTCTAACAGGTGAAAAGGCAGAACTACTCAACACCTTCTTTGCCTCGGTTTTTTCCCAAAAATAAAAAAGTCCTCAACTTGAGGGAAAAGGATCAGAAGATACAGTAGGGGAAATTCAGCACAGAATAAATAAATAACTAGTACAGGAATACCTGGATACTTTAAATCACAGGGGATGATGGGAACTGTAGTCCATAACATCTGGAGGGCTGCTAGTTTGACGCCTATTCTTTAAATGAATTCAAATCTCCAGGCCCTGATGAACCACACCCCAGGATATTAAAAGAACTGGCAGAAGTTATCTCAGAACCACTTGCTATAATCTTTCAGAACTCCTGGAGAACAGAAGAAGTCCCAGCGGACTGGAGGAGGGCTAATGTCGTCCCCATCTTCAAAAATGGGAAAAAAGAGGACCCAAGCAACTACCGCCCAATCAGCCTGACACCAATACCAGGAAAGATTCTAGAGCAGATCATTAAGGAGACAGTCTGTGAGCACTTGGAAAGAAATAATGTGATCGCTGAAAATCAACATGGGTTTCTCAAAAACAAGTCATGTCAGACTAATCTAATACCTGGATTTTAGTAAGGTCACTGATGCGCATCCCCTCTCAGCCATCAAAGCTCACTGGGTGACCTTGGGCCAACTGCACACTTTCAGGCTATCCCACCTTACACAGTTGTTGCTATGAAGGCAAAATGGAGGAGAGAACAGCATAACCTTCTTTGGATCCCCACTGGGGAGAAAGATGGACTATAAATAGAATTGCTAGCCACACCCTGGGAGAAACTGGGGAGAGGAATAGGCATGCCAAAATTGTGCCATCGTTCAACCACGCCGTGGTTTATCAATAAAGTTCTGGGCAAATCC
The DNA here is from genome assembly GCF_021028975.2 of Sphaerodactylus townsendi. Classification (NCBI taxonomy): domain Eukaryota; kingdom Metazoa; phylum Chordata; class Lepidosauria; order Squamata; family Sphaerodactylidae; genus Sphaerodactylus; species Sphaerodactylus townsendi. Next base: position 192,505,539 of record NC_059425.1, read on the forward strand.
TAGAGTGTAATGGCATCCCTTCTGCCATTTTTTCCCACTGGAAGGATGTCAGGAACCAGCATGCACTCACTTCCCACCCCCTCTGGCCCCCACAGACAAGTGTGACTTCAGGGTTGACTGCACGGAACTACCAGGACTTTTCCAGAGCTGAGATGCCCCTTTCTGTGGCTAAATGCAAATTCTGCACCCGATCCATCTATCTGTCACTTGCAGGCTGCTTGAATGCACTTCCAGAACCGTTTAGAAGGGGCAGAGATTTCGGAGAGTGTTAAAGGTTCAGATGCTGCCACAGTCAATGCTTCCTGCTGGATCTCTTTAGCCTCCTAAAAATCCATTTACTACGCTGTTTCGGGTATACCGTGTGCCGTTCCCATCCCCTTTACATTCTATACTCTTGGGTTACTTGTCGGAGGCCTTATACTGTATGACATCGTTGTTTTGCCTGTGTGAACCTGCCTGGCAGGGGGTTGGACTTGATGGCCCTTGGGGTCTCTTCCAACTCTTATGATTCTATGACTCTCCAGGCTCTGCATTCTGAAATAATTCCAGAGATTCATCAGGATTTGAATCTACAGTGTCTCCTCAGCCCACAGACGTCACTGCATATGTTAAAGAGAGAGCAAGTCCTTGGTGGGTCCTTTTTGGCTATTCATCATCACACCACTAGAGGGCAATAAAAGATACAGACGTTGCTCTTGTTTATCAAGCGGTTTATAGAAAGCATCTGGATGTTTCAAATAAATGCAGAGATGATTCTTAATTTTCAATTCATGTGTCCTAACTTGAGGCATCTGACTGATGCAAAGAAAATAGTGCACTTCATTTCACACAGAGCCATTGCGGTGTGGTTGTTAGATTGTCGGAGTAGAATCGGGCGGGGGGGGGGGGGATGAGAAGGGCCACGAGGAATGAATTTCCACTTGTGCACTGGGAAAGCTTTCTGGGTGACCTTGGCTTCAAGTCCACAGCCTCTCAGGCTAACCTACCTCATAGGGTTGTTGTGAGGATAAAATGGGCATAAGAAGAACAACGGTAGCTGCTTTGGTTCCCCACTGGAGAGAAAAACAGAATATAAATGAATAAATGAACTATAAAATAACAAAGGGACTGTGGACTACACAGATACTTGCTGCGGGGTCTTTTTATCTTGCTGTCACTAGATTATTTCTCCACTTATCTTGCTGTCACTACATTATTTCTCTACTACATTATTTCTCTACTCTTGCACTGTGTTGCTACTTAAGTAATACTATTTCTGGCATTTTTTAACATCACACTTAAGACTTATGCCTTGTTTCAGATTTCTGCATTGCCGGTTGCCTTGATTTTCATTCTGTTGTCGGCCTTGAGTGTCAGCAAGAAAAGAGGACTATAAATAACAAATTAAAAAAACAAACAATGATGGTTTGCGTCAACACAAGGTATTCCGTGGCTCTTGTTTTTGGATTTCGCTTTGGACCAGTGTGGTTGCCAAAATGAAGGAGGTGGCCTGGGTCAGCGGAAAACACGTTGGCTTCCTTTCGTCCCAGGGATGAGCACCGAGTCTTGGGATCTCCCTGGTAGCACATCTGTTGAATAGCAGGATGGAGCATCTTCACTCCTGATCCTAAAGGGTTAGACCAATTCATCACTGTAATCTGCCATTTGGGGGGTGATCTAAAGGCTTGGAATGGAAACCTTTGAGCATTGTATAAATCTGAACCTTCCTGGGACACTTGAGGAGGATGGGGGTGGGATGTGCCCTTTGCCATATGAGCCCAATATTAACACAGGAAGCTGCCGAATTCTACCATATACTAAACCAGACCCTCGGTCCATCCCAGTTGGTCCTGCCTACTCAGATTGACAGTGGCTCACCGCGGGTCTTTCCCATCCATTACTATCTGGTTCTAACAACTAGGGATCTTTGAGGTGGAGACCTGGACCTCCCATTCTGCACACCATTTTCTTTCATCCTGCGAGTGTTATTGTTCTGTTGCTTTTGTTGTTTCTCTGAATCCAGCTGTGCATTCTACAAATAAGCCAGTCCTCTTAGGGCCGAACGACACATTCAAGGTAGATGCGTGGCATATTCTGCACACGTCGTGCAGCAAAAGTGATAAAATAATTACATCCTGCAGAGCAGTTTCAGCACAGGAAAAGAGCTGGGGGGGGATGGGGAAACAATTGAAAGCTGGAGAGGACAGATTGCAGAGTACACCATAGGTGAATTCCCCCCCCCCCCCCCACGCACACTCCTTCTTGTATGGGCATTACCCCTAAACCTCCAGGAATTATCCAGGTTGGAGTTGGTCGCCCTAGCTGCCAAGGAATCCGGTTTAGCTGATGCAACTGCATCTGACCCAGGCTCTGGCAACTGGGAGGGCTGAACGCACAACGGGATCTTTCATGGCTGCCCCGAAAATAGGCTTCTGGGCTTACTTAAATATCGGAGGAGGTTCTGGGGCCAACGAGGAGAGCACAACCTTGTATAACCTACTTATCCCCCCCGACCACATCATTCTCCATTGGAGACCTAGGAAAATTTAAAAGTTAACATAATGGCAGCCCCCTGTGGCTTGACAAACTAATATGAAATTGCTTGAACAAATTAACAAACCTCTAATGTAAACACTCTATGCTCCTTAAAGGCAGATACCAACGCATAGATAAACAAAAGAGGCTATGCCCATGCAACTCAGGCCAAGTAGAGACACTGGAGCACACTCTGTTTCATTGTGCAAGATTTGCCAGGAATCAGAATGATTAACCCATCATTGCTTCCCTTCTACTACAATCATTTAACCCCAGTGCTTTTAGGATTCCCTTTAATCTTAGATAATCTTGATCCTTACTTCTGCGAAAGCGTAGCAAAATATCTTTTAAAGATTATAGGCCCCTTAGCGCTTCAGAGGGATACTAAGCTTACTAGATTGCTATCATCCTAACACCACCAATGCTGCTCACATGCACTACTTGCTACCGGCACACAGTGCCTACCTCTGCCAACAACCTTTGGGTTCACGGTCACGGTCTTTAAAGTCAGATAAGGGTGATTCATTGAGGGGTGTCATGGCTTTGTTATTCGAGTGCTAGATAGAGTGAGTGACAACTGAGGGCTGTGGCAACCTATGGGAGTCAAATCAATTGTTTGCCTTACATTTCCTCGCCCCCTATCCCTTGTTCTGTGTTAGCTTCCACTCTAACAAACTCTGAGTTTTATAGTGGAGTGTTGACACCAGCTATGCTATTCTTGATGCACTGGGCTCTGTTGGTGGGTTTTTCAGTCAGAGTCTGTGGAGAGGTGTATAGGAATGGCACTTTTGATGAGTCCATTTTGGACTAAACTATTGATGGAACTCTGAATGGCTGCTGCAACTATCTGTCTTTTATGGACAATTGTTTTATTGTATTTATTGTTTTATTGTATTTATTGTATTTTGGAATGCCAATAAAGGCTATCATGAACCTAATGTAAACACAACAACTTTCCTATCATTTAGGGGATAAATAACAAATGAACATATATATATCAGATATGTATGTAATGTGATGTGTGCCATGTGTGTGTGTGTGTGTGTGTGTGTGTGTGTGTGTGTATACAGCACAACTCAATTATACAAAATCTTCAGTGCACTCAAAACAGTTACAACTAACAGTGCCCAATAAATAAAGAAAAGTCTCTGGAACCAGCAGAAAGGAGCAGCAGTGGACAAGGCAACTGGCCAGGAAGAGCAGAGTGACCTGCTGGTGTTCATTTTGGAGGGCTTTTCTCAAAGCCACATCTTTTAAAACAGGTGCTGGGGGGGGGTTTGCAGGGTTTCTCTTTTTCTCCTTGGCAAGGTTGCTAAGAGCTGAGACTGCTGGAGGTGGGGCTTAACAGGGGTTAACAGAGGATTCCTACTTCCCTATGGGCTGCTAAAGGTGGGGCTCCTGAGGTGGTCATTCATTTTTTAGTTCGGTCTCTGGAACCAGCAGAAAGGAGCAGCAGTGGACAAGGCAACTGGCCAGGAAGAGCAGAGTGACCTGCTGGTGTTCATTTTGGAGAGCTTTCTCAAAGCCACATCTTGCTAAAAAAACAGTGTATTTTGAAGAGGGTTTGCAGGGTTTCTCTTTTTCTGTAAGGTTGCTAAAACTGAGACTACAGGGTGGGGGGCTTAACAGGGGTTAACAGAGGTTACTCTTTGTCCTAGCAAACACTAAGGTTAGAGCTCTAGGTGAGTCATTCAGTCTTTAGTTCAGTCTCTAGGAACCAATGAGAAGCTGGCAGCCCTAGCATAATTTCTTCTCTTTTAAAAATAAATAAATTAATTAATTAATAGGACATTTTGAGGATGGTAAAATTTTACAGATAGCTCAAAGGGGCACTGACTAAAGGACAATATCTAAATATAAACAAACAAGAAGCAGATATGAAGGCAGGGAAGCCCACTTAGGGGATGGGGGGGGCACAGTGTTTTCACTGGAGTGTCACATGTATGACCTGCCACTAGGCCAAGTTGTGGAGTGTACCTCGCTGCAATGAGGCTCCTGTGGCAGGGAGCATGTCCGTTCTACTTGTGGGTGGCCAGGCCTGGGAGCTGAGAGAGGCAGGGGCAACAAACAAGAACTTTCAGGGGACCCAGCTTGGCCGGGTCCCACTCCCAAAGTGACATCTCTTCAGATGTCATGGAGAATGAGAGTCTAGGTGACAGAGGGTGCCAGTCACGGTCAGGGGGAAGATGTTCCCTTAGATGGGACCTTCCTTGGTTAGTGGTCAGATATCCTCTCACTGAGATACCCCTCAGGGAGGAGTGGGGGAGACTCCTTGGGCTTAGGTGGTCTGATCATCAGGAATAGAGAGTTGGGTTTGTGACGAAGCGTGATGACACATGGTGACTTGCCTGCCTGAATATCACCCGAAAGTTCACGGATATACGCTACGTCTAGAATAGAGCTGTTAGAACAGTGCACAGGGGTGGAGTCAGTTGTGAGTCCACATTGGTACCAATGACATTGGGAAATGCTTGAAGGGAGGTTCTGGAAGCTAAATTTGGAAGCTGCTAGGAAAAGGTTAAAATCTGGAGACCCCCCAGGTGGCATTCTCACAAAATACTATGGGCTTTAAACGGCGGGAGGTTGCAGGTTGTGGTGGGAAAGTGGACCTGAGCAGAAGTTTCAATTTGTCAGGAACTGGGGAACCTTTTTGGGATAAGAGCAGGCCTACTAAAAGGGGCCAGACTGTCACCCAACTTAAAAGAGGAGACAGGCTGCTGGCTCAACATTAAAAAGGTGGCAGAACAACTTTGGCTGATCCCTGAAATGACAGAACTGAGGTGACTTGTTTGAATACAGGTCCATGGGGATGCAGACAGAAGAGTTTTTTTTAAATCAACCACATACAAGTGAAGAAACACAGCAATGTGATAAGTGGTGATTATACACAAAAAAGGCTAGGGCAAAACACATAAATCAGGTTGGGACAGTGATGTACAAGTGTCTCTACTAATAGTAGAAGCATTCTGACCTAAAATGGGGGAGCTGGAGTACAGAGTTTTGAAGGAGGGACGCATTGATATAGTGGAGCATCACAGAGACATGGTGGAATAGGGAGAACCAGTGGGATGCTGTTATCCCAGGTTACAGGCTCTACAGGAAGGGATGGGACAGGCATTATTGGGGGGGTGGGTGGCCCTCTACATCCAAAGAGAGCATGAGTGTCACATAAAATAGACAATGCAGGAGCTGATTCCCCACAGAAACTACTATGGAATATCAATACAGGGGTGAAGCATGAACACTGACATGAGGAATATATTATAGGTCCCCTGACCGGCACAAGAGGATTCTGAGATGGAAAAAAGAAATTAGAGGCCAACAAAGAAACAAAAATATACCATTGGTAATGGAAGATTTAACTATCTATATATAAACTGGAAAATGCATGTTCAGGTCATAGTAGGAGAGAACATTCTGGATATGCTAAATGACTGTGGCTTAGAGCAGATGGTTTGTAGAACCAACCAGGAGATGTGATCCTAGATCTAATTCTATGTGGGACCCAGGACCTAGATGCGGAAGTCAGTGTTGTTAGACGATGGGAACAGCAAACCACAATGCTATCAGATTCCAGTATCTCTGCATGCGAACAAGAACTGACAACTACTAATGCTGATTACATTTACCTTCAGAAAGGAAATTTCTCAAAGAAATGAAGGGGGGATAGTGTAGAGGAAGCTGAAAGGAAAATCAAAGAGAGAGTCAGAAATGTCCCAAGAGATGCTTGGAGGTTATTTAAAACACAGTCTAAAAGACTCAGCTGGAATGTGTGTTCCTGGGATTCGGGAAAAGACAGCATAGTCCAAAAAGCCACCATGATTGTAAGGGGCGTTGAAATTGGGAAAAAAAAGATGCTTTTTTTAGAAAAGTGAAGTCCAACAACTGATAAAAGAATACCAGAGAACACAAATGGTGGCAAAGAGAAGCAAGTTATGTGAGGCAAAAAAGGTTATGAGGAACACATGGCTGTGAACATCAAAACCAGCAACAAACAGTTCTTCCAAGTACATCAAAACTAGGAAGCCAACAGGGAGCTGATGGGCCAGTTAGATGACAAAGACAAGAATTGTGCTAAAGAGATGACAGAGGAGATTGCAGAAAAGCTGAATGAATTCTTTGCATCTGTCTTTAAAGGAGGTGAGAAAATTCCTGCACCTAGACAAAGCTCTTAGGAAGCTGAATCGAGACTAACAAAGATAGTGGTAGACAAAGGGAAAGTTCTGGCAGCCATTGATAAAACTAAATGTTACCAAATCCCTGGCCCAGATTGCATTCATGAGAGTTCTTAAAAGAGCTCAAGCATGAAGTACTGATCTTCTCGCTAATATACATCCATGAAATGGAAGCTCCATCCCTGAAGACTGGAAGTGTGTGTCACACGCAATCTTTAGAAAGGATCTAGAGGGGACCGAGGAAATTACAGGCCAGTCAGTTTGACATCTGTTCTATTAGAATTAGTAGAATGTCATTAAAATAAAATTATAAAACATGTGAAAAGCAAGACCTGCTGAGGAAAGAGTCAGCATGGCTTTTGCAGGGAACAATCTGTCACTGAAACTTACTAGAGTTCTTTGAGGGATGTAAGAAACAGGCATGTGGATAAGGGGGAACCAGTGGACATTGTCTACTTGGATTTCCCAAAGGCTTTGACAAGAAGAGTTCCTCACCAGAGACTGTGAAAACCAGCAATGAAGGAATAAGAGGAAGTCCTCTATGGATTAAAACTGGTTGGCTCAGGAAGCAAAAAAAAGGAGGTGGGTGTAAATGGGAAATTCTCACAATGGAGAGATGTAGGGAGTGAGTGTCCCCAAGGATCCAAATATTTAGGACAGTGCTCTTCTTTCCCTATTCATAAATGACCTGGAAGTAGGGTGGGTGGTGGTGGAAAGTTTTACAAGACAGTACCAAATTATGTAGGGTGGTGAGAACCACAAAGGATTAGAGGAGCTCTAGGGACCTTGATAAATTAAGGTGAGTGCTAGAAATGGCAAATGCAGTTCAATGTAGCAAAATGCAAGTGATGCACATGGGGCAAAATCCAAACTTCACATACATGCTACAGGGTCCAGTTACAATAGTCACAGACAGGAAGGGATTTAGTCTTAGTTGATAGTTCCATGGGAATGTCAACTCAATGTATAACAGCTGTGAAAGGCAAACTCTATGCTGGGATAGTGGGAAAGGGGTAGAAGAATAAAACTGCAAAGATTGTCATGCCCTTATATAAAAAGCTGTGGTGCGACCCATGTAGGGAGTACTAATGTTCAGTTCTGGTCATACATCTCAAAAGGATATTAGAAGAGATAGAAAAAGTGCAGAGAAGACGACAGGATGATTGGGGACTACAGCACTACTGCCTGAGAAGGCTGCAGCGTTTAGAACTCTTTAGTTTGGAGAGGAGACGTCCTGAGAGATATGTCGTTGAAGTCTATAAAATTATGCATGGGTGAAAATGTTGACAGAGAGAAATTTTTCTCTCTTTCTCACAATACTAGAACCAGGGCATTCATTGAAAATGCTGGGGGAAAGAATTAGAACTAATAGGAAACACTTCTTCATAGCGTGTGATTGGTGACAGGAATACCTACAGAGGTGGTGATGGCCTAACCTGGATAGCACAAAAGAGCTTGGACAGGATTTATGGAGGAGAAAGTCGATTTATAAACACCAATCACCAGTCCTCTTTGATCTGAATTGCAAATGCCTTAACAATCCCAGGTGCTCTCAGGGCAACAGCCACAGAGAGAACCATTGCTTTCACATCCTACATGTGAACTCCCAAAGGCACCTGGTGGGCCACTGCGAGTAGCAGAGAGCTGGACTAGATGGACTCTGGTCTGATCCAGCTGGCTTGTTCTTATGTTCTTATGTTCTTAAAAGCAAGAAACTCCAAACAATTAATAATGCAGGGCTTCTTTATTGCATCTGTTCTTCTACATATGATGTAGCTGCTGCAGGTCTTTCTTCAACTTGGGCCTGTAAAAAATAAGCAATCCCCTCCATGGAGCCATGGGCTTTCCTTCCCCTGCTGCAAGCCAGATCAACACAGGAAGGTCTTGCAGTTGGTAATAAGTAAGCAAGCTTACCAACTGCACATGCTCAGGCAGCTCTTATCCCCTGGGCCCTAAGATCCAAACAAAACACAAATACTAAAATGGCATGGGTTACACTTGCTCGCTGGAATAAATGCAAGGAGTTTAGGAGGAACTTTATGTATTTAGCCCGTGTTTTAACATTATCTATTACCTGGTAGTGAACTGTCCCAGAACACTAGTAGCTTAACCTGAGCCAAAAGCAGCAGGGTCAAACAGATGCCTGGCATAAAAATATCTCTCTGGTGCTTTAGAGTCAGGTTGCAGGACAGGTCAGTCTGACCCTCACTGCATTTCTGGAGGCAAAAATCCCCTCATAAAAGAAGGTGCCTTGATCACTCGGAGGAAATCCACCCCCCCTCACCACCCCCCAAAACTGTATTTTTGATCCCATCGACCTCTTAAAAGTATTGGAGGCCAAAAATACAAATATGAACATTTTTTAGACAAAATACATACAAAAAGGAATGCTAAACCAGAGATCTCAATACTTAGTTGGCCAAAAGTCATGTTATTTATGTAGTTAGTTGATTTCTGTCCCACCCTTCAAATATATCCCAGGGTAGGTTACAATCTACAAACGTATTGCCAAAGGCTTCCATGGCTGGAATCTCTGGGGTGTTGTGCAGGATTTGGGCTGAACCTGGCTGTGTTCCAGTAGCATTTTCTCCTGATGTTTCACCTGCTTCCATGTGGCTACAGCATCTGAAGATCTGAAGATGCCAGCCATACAAGTAGAATGGAATGTCAGGAGAAAATACTACTGGAACATGGCTATATTATATAATGACACAACACCCCAATCTAAAAATGCTTCCCACATTACAATAAAACAGCACCATGTACAGATTAAAAAATTCCTAAAAACACTAATTACCTACAGCGGAGTTCTAATTTGAGTTTTCGAGGCTGTGTGGCATTGGTCTAGTAGATCTTGTTCCTAGCACGTTTAAGCACATCTGTGGCTGGCATCTTCAGAGGTGTATCACAGAAGGAAGTCTGTAACTGACTTCACAGTGTATAACACACGTTAGGAACAAGATCCACCAGACCACGGCCACACAGCCCGGAAAACCCACCACAACCAGTTGAATCTGGCCATGAAAGCCTTCAACAATACATTAGACCTAAAACAATTAACCAAAACCTACCCCCCCCCCTAACCCTCCCAGCTGCAGGTAGCAAGTTCCCAAAAGAGCCCAGTGGTCTAAGAATAGATGGCATCGGTCAAGTGCCCAGGAGAAAATGACGGTCTTAACCTGGTGTCAGAAGGCAGGTACTTAACATATCCTAGCTAGCAGTTGTTGAAAATAGAGCAGGCCCTTAAAGCTCAGAAGGTTGCAATTCTCAAAGAGTTCTCATCGCCTGGCAGGCTGAGTGAGCTCCCTGGATGCGCACATGGTCCAAAAATGGCTGCTTTCTACACAGCCCCAGCAAGAGCTGTTTTCCTTCTGGTGGCCCAGTGGCAAGAGAAAGAGGCCTCGCCCCTCTCTTCCCAGAGTTTCACCAGATCCCAGACCCCACCCTCTTCTGACCTGGTCAGGCTGGGTCAAGATATCTTTCCCCCCTGGGTCAGGTAGTTCTTCCTGATGTCCCTCTGGCATTGTTTAAATCCTCCAAATCTATGACACCTGATTGGAGAAGGGAAGGAGAAAAGACAAGGAAAAAGAAAAGGGGGGGGGGAAGGAGCCATTTCTCCACAGGCTCCTGGGCCAGCCTGCTGCTACGGTGCCTGCCAAACCTCCCCGCCCCCGAGCTGTCCCCCCACCTCCCTGCAGGCTGCCTTCTGTCCTCCCCAGGCTGGCCTGCAAGAAGGCGGGGGGGCAGGGCACCATGGTGGTGGCCCAGGAGTCAGCCTGCCGCCGCAGTGCCCATCTGAGCTGCCCCGAGCCCATGCATTCGAGGTGCCCACACAGGGGAGGAGGCCGCTTGGACAGGTGGCACAGCAGCAGGGGGACTCTGTCTTTAGGCGCCTCCCCCGTGCCCGTCAGTGCGGGGGAAGAGGGGGCGGGGAGCAACTTTGCACTAGCGTGCCTGGGGTCATTCGACCCCCATGTTCCCATGGGCTGTACGCCACTGGATGGGAGACCACTAAGGAAGTCCAGGAGTCTCTTGCACAAAGGCAGGGCAATGGAAACCACCTCTGGCAGCTTCTGCTGCCTTCAAGGAGGCCCTCCCTTTGGGATCCCTGGCAGGTTACCCTATGGCCCAGCGATGGCTCTTTCCACTACTGTGTCAATTCTTAAACCTGTGTACTCAGAATGTTTGACTTCCAGAAAAGGAGGTGGAGACCCAAAACTGGAGGAGGCTGCAGAGCTCATGTAGTTTGGAGGAGACGAGGCTACCAGACTGGGACCCTGGTTATTATAAACCCTTAACACCTTATTGGGAATTCTTGTTGTGGTTGTCATGGGTGAGAGTTCTCCTGGAGACCTTCATCATGTTGAATCCTGTTCACCAAGCCCTTGGAGTCTTCAGGAGCCAACCCACTTGCAGGAAGAATTGGACTTGGCAGTATCAGTAGACTGTAAATATAAGGACTTGAAAATGCAACCTGAACAGGGCCTTGAAGTGTGATGTTAAATGTTGATGTTAGATGTTATTTGTTAAGAAAGTAAACCATTTTGTTTTTAAAAATTGTTGTTGCAAACTCATTCCAAGTTCTGCCCCACAGAACCCACAGAGCGAGGTTACATCAGCTTCATCCATACATGCAGCCACCCATGGCAGTGTAGCTATGCTACCCTTGAAGACTGCCAACTGAAATCTGGGCAATTAACTCATTCAAGTTATTTTTCTCAAATAACTTCTTTTTAGGGACCAACAAGGTTTTTAGGGTAGGAGTTTTCCAGAGTCAAAACTCCTTTTCTCCAGTACCATTAACTGCACTCAAAAGCGCTGCATTTAGGGTTGCTGGCTATAGGTTGAGAAACACCTGAGAGATTTTGGGAGGAATGAATCCCCATAGAGGGTGGGAGTTTGGGGAGGGGAGTGGCTACCAGCAGGGTCCACTAATGCCAAAGAGCTCACCCTCCAAAGCATCCCTTTTCTCTGGGGAGATTGATCTCTGCAGCTTATAGATGAGCTGTCATTGCGGGGATCCCTGCCCCCACCTGGAGGCAGGAGGTATTCCCTCACCTGAAGATTAGTGGCAGCTCCAGGAGATTCCCAAACTCCTGTTGAAATCTTGGGTCATTCACTCTTCTCGAGCTACAGGTGCGGCCGTTTGGCTGTTTGCATCAGTTTGGGTTCCATGGCCGTGCTCCTCCCTCCCAGAACTGGCCATGGCCACGTCAACAAAACACCTGCCCCGGCCATCCTTTAAGCTCTCCCCGCTGCCTCCATCAACAGGCACTCATTTATTTTGGATCCCGTGCAGTCAGATGCCAACAGTCATCTATTTAACGGGGCAGCAGCAACCATGGAAAGAACTCCCTGGCGCATGAAAGCCCCCCCCCCCTTTCCCTGGAGCCCAGAAAACCAGCTTCCGCTTTCTAAGCCCTGCCGTGTTTACCGAGAGCAGCACAAGGGCTTCCTCAAGGAGACAGGGATGCTTTTGATCCTCTCCTCCCCAATGCAGGTTTTTTTTTCCTTGACTGAGCAATCTGGTGATGACTGGGCTCCAAATCTGCAGTGGAAAGATTCCTGCGGCCCCCAACAAATATTAGCATTACTGGCAGACACCAGAATTGGGTCAAAGTCTGAAAAAGGCTATGAGAGAGCAGCTCGGTCTTTGGTCCCTCTGGACCAAAAGGGAGAAAAAACCACCAAGGAAGCTCTACCCAGACGGTCGGAGGCTGTTCATGAGGCCCCCAGGGCGAGCAATCCACCGTTCAAAACCAAGGGTTTGGTTTATCCCCATAAAGTAGACTTTGTGATATTTTGTTTATAAGCTAACAAAGGACTGGATTGCTATAACCACTAGGGTTCTGGGTTCCCACTTCAACTGGGCAACAGGAAAAAATGAAGGGGAGGACGGGGAGGCATCCGGATTCGGTAATGTCACTCTGACATGAGTGGAAGCGACATCTTCACGGTGCTGGTGAAGTTCTAGTATACCATCAAAACTCTGTGGTTAATCCCTGAAGTCTGGGCTGGGTTTTCTCACTCCCCTCCTGACCACCCAACAGCCCTTCCTCTCGCTCTTCCCGTTCAGAAGGATTGAAAGAGCTGTTTTTAAAATTTTATTTTCACCCTGGGAGTGTGCCTGAGACATTCCCCTGACATGGGCAGCCCACGATAGCCTGGTCTCAGAGGCATAGCTGGGGGAAATGGAGCCCAGGGCAAAACCTGAGCTTTCCGCCCCCTCTTCTATATGGGGGGCTGCCCTCCCCCACCACAATAAAAGAATGCTTTTTTGCACCAGGTACCTTGGATCCTCTGAAGATGCCAGCCACAGATGCAGGCGAAACGTCAGGAGAGAATGCTGCTAGAACACGGCCAGACAGCCCGGAAACCACACAGCACCCAAGTGATTCCGGCCGTGAAAGCCTTCGACAATACCTTGGATCCATTCCTCCATGTCCCAGTCTTTGGAGAAGAAGAAAACAATGCGCCCCCTCTGCCCCAGCCCTCGGGCAGCAGCACGCCCACCAGGCCAGAAGAGGCCTGCCCACATGGCGCACGCATGTTGCGCACATTGCTATTGAGCCTTTGCATTGCCGGTACAGCGCAAAGAGGTCAGCGGGGCAGACACAGCCACCGATGGCTGGTCCGGGCCCCATGCAGCACATGCAGCTGAAAGGAAAGTCAGGACAGCCAGGCCCAGGCTAGAAATGGGGGGGTGATTTTCTACCTTCCCCCCCCATGACTGAACGGCAGCCATCCAGGACATTTGACCCCATATGTCCCTGTGGAAGCTCCACCTCTGCCTGATCTCATCAGATCTCAGAAGCTAAGCAAGGTTTGACACTGGTCAGTACTTGGAGGGGAGACCACCAAGCAAGTCCAGGGTTGGTATGCAGAGGCAGGCAATGGCAAATGACCTCTGAATGCCTCTTGCTTTGAAAACCCCACTAGGGGTCACCCTAAGTCAGCCACAACTCATTGGCCCTCTCCATTATCATGGATCGTATTACACGTTCAGCAAGCCTGATTTTTAAAACTTTCCAACCATCGGCTGGTGCACAGTCCCAGCCCCCACCCCCACCCCCGGAAGTTGGCAACCCATGTGTGGCCCTTTCTGAGAACCATCAACAGAGGTGTATGGGGCGGGGGGAACAGCACCTGGAGACAACTCCTTCTCTGGGCACCGCCCCAGCCCCACCCTGAGCCCTGCACTCCCAGCCTCCATGCAGGTCGGCATTTGAAAGTCGGGGTTTTTGAAAGCACGGAGCCCAGGGCGGGACCACCCCCCCCCCCAGCTCCTGCTCTCCCCAGAGCCAGAAGGGAGGTTGGGAGGGGGCAGGGCACCGCAGCTGGTGGCTCAGGCACTCGCCATTTCATCACATGGGGGGTGTCCGGCACCCCCCACACACACATGACCGAAAGGCCAGGCCCATAGTGTCCCATAGTGTCCCATACCCAGGCCCATAGTGTCCCCATGTCTCTAGGTCAGAATGCCCCTGACTATCAATGTTGTAAACAGTTGTCTTGCGGTGGGGAAAGTATTCATGTCAAGCCAGCTTTAGTGTACTGAGTTACCAGAGCAGAATCTCCTCCTGTGGGACCAACCGTTTCTCCTCCTTTTTCATGTTAAAGTCCAGCGTTTTCCTCTCACGGCCGTCGCAAACATTCAGTGTCCTCTTCGATAGTGAGCGTGTTGTTTCCCAAAGCAATCATTGACAAACAGCCTTCATAAATTCGAACACATGTCCCGGGGTGGAGCCCTTGAACGCCTTTCAGCCCATTATTGCCCATTCTATTCACACAGCAGCTGTCTTTGATGGAGAGTTTTCAAATCAGCGTTAATATTCTACAGCACGGAAGAAGGCCAATGGCTCAGAGGGTAGAAGTGGAGACGGTTCCACTTGGGTGCAGGAGAATTTCCGCCGACTTCCTTCCGCTGATCGAGAGGCTCTGAGGTTTTACATCCCCAAACAGCTGTCAATGAATCAGGTGTCGTCAACTCACAGAAGTGATCCCTGATGAACGGGAGCAGCTGCAGATGAGTAGGAGAGAATTCACAGGGCAAATTCTGAATGGACGTCTGTGTCTTTTTTGAGGGGGGTGGGGAATCTAACAAGGCCATCCTGTGACTTCAAGTGACTTCAAGGACTTAGTCTGGCATAACTCTGCATAAAACCTTCTAGCATTTTTGTGTCAGATGGTTGCCAGCTTGGAAAGTTCCTGGAGCTTTGGGGACAGGGCGCCTGGAGAGGGCCGTGTTCAGGGAGTGGAGATGTGATGCCATGGAACACCCCCCCACCCCCCGCAAGCCCCTTGTCCTGTTGTCCAGAGATCAGTTGCAATTCCGGAAGAACTCCAGGTCCCACCTTGAGGATGGCAACCCTATTATGTGATGCAGCCAGTCAGTGTGATGCCACCACAAAAAAGGCTAATGTGATCTTGGGGGTGTATGAACAGAGGCAGAACATCCAGATCGTGAGATATCATAATGGCACTTGGTCAGGCCTCACCTGCAGTGCGGGGCACAGTTTTTGGAGATCTCACTGCAAAAATCGGACGTGGACAGAACGGAGCAGGTGCAGAGGAGAGCAGGGAGGGTGATCAGGGGCCTGCAGACCCAGCCCTGCGGAGGAACGGCTGAGTGGGGACCCAGGAACATCCTGTCTGCAAAAGAGAAGGCTGACGAGGGACACATTTGTGCTCTTGGAGTCTTTGGAGGGCTGTCACTTAGAGGAGGGCGGGGAGCCGTTCCTGTGGGCAGCAGAAGAGAGGACTCACAACAACGGCCATGGATTTGGGGCAGAAAGGTTCCGACTGGTCATTAGGAAACTATGTTTTTTACAGAAAGGGCTGTGCAACGGTGGAATCAGCTGCTGTGGGTGGGGGCGAGCTCCCCCTCCCTGGCAATCTTCAAGCAGGGGCCGGACAAGCACTTGTCAGGGATGCCCTAGAACAGTGGTGGCAAACCTATGGCTGGCAGGGGCTGATGGGAACTGCCATGCTGGCAGGGGCTGATGGGAATTGTAGTCCATGAACATCTGGAGTGACATAGGTTCGCCACCATGGCCCTATCCAGCATTGAGCAGGGAGGTTGACTAGATGGCCTCTGTGGCTCTTTCCAACTCTATGATTCTATGCATTTTGGCTGTAGGCCACATCTCACAGCTGACGGATCCAGGTCAAAAGGGCTGGTCATTAAATCCTGATCAAAAAGGTATTATTTTCTTTATTGATGACCTGCCTGCCCGTCTCCCCAACGAGGACCCAGAGAGGTTTCACTGTTTGCCACTCCACCATCCTCACAACAACCCTAGGAAGTAGGTTAGGCTGTGACTGGTGCAAGGTCACCCAGGTAGTCTTTGCCTCTGTGTGGCATTGTGAAGAAATGCAGCAGGCATCATGCTTGCGACTGAGCGTTGCAAGTGATCTCCTCTCCAGTTAAAGCCTCTTCCACAATAGACCATTTACCTCTTCATATTCCTGGCAGAGTCCAACTCGATCCTTCTGGGAACACCCTGACCTGCCAAGGACTCCAAGACCAGAGGGTGGCTTTACGTGGAGGGGCAGAGATCCCCTGCAGGGCTCTGCTGCTGTGTGTTGGCATATATGCCCAGCAGGTGCCCTGCCAGGCGGCGATCATTAAACCCAGAATATCATGTCGGAGGGCAGCATTCCCATTCTGAACAAAGCATGACGCTGTCAGCAAAAGGGGGCAGCGGAGATCAGGGAAACACGAATGTCAGTCTGCGCCCCTGGCAGAAAGGGGGGGATGAAAATGCAAGAGGCCAAATTATTAGACTCGGAGATTTAGACTGTTTTAATTTGACTTGGTTTGTTTATAGTTTACGGTTCGTTTATAGTGCAGGGATTGCATTTTCTTTTATCAGACTTGTTTTTCACCTTCCCAGCACAGAGCTTGGGGGGAAGGGGGGTGCATATGTGCAACATCACTACACAACAGCCCTGCCAGGAAAGCTTGGCTGAGAAAGAGTAATTTGCTGTTCTGCAGCCCCCTGGTGATCTCTGGAGGAAAAGTCTCCTGAAGATATGCTGAAATTTTGGTGCCTCTATCTTGAAAAATGCGCCCTCCACAGTTACCCCCCAAAATTCCCCAGATTCTTTGTTCTGAACTGCCCTGTCTCTATTGCAGCCACTGGGGAATTTCTGGGGGTGTCTGTGGGGTGCACATTTTTGAAAGCACCAAACTTTCAGGGTGTCTTCAGGAGGCTCTCTTGATGACACAACCCAGGTGACCTTTGCTTCTGGGGGTTCAATTTTATGGACCACCAAAAGGATAGGGCCAATCTCCCACTGCTGGCAGAAGCAAAGTGCTCCTGAAAGGGGAGGGGGGTATCACTGCTAATATTCCTGGATTCACCAGCACTGTTTAGTCTGAAATGGATGCCGCTTTTGCGTGGCTTCTGATAAGATGATCGCTTTGAGGGAATCGGCTTGAGTTTCTCTGTGCACCGAAAAGTTAAACGACTGTGAACCAGGGTGCTATTCTGCTGCTGGAGCCTGAATCTTCGGTAAAGCAAAGATGAATAGCTAAGAAAGGGAGAAACAACAGGGGCTTCAGTATTGGGGGGTGGGGTGGGGGTTAACAGGATTCTGCTTTATTGGGAATCCTACTTTTTTATAGGGGACAAAATCAGCCAAAGCCCCCTTCAAGGAAACCTATGTCACCGATTTCAATTCGGTTTACTTCCAAGTAAGGCACTTTTTACCCCGTTCTTCAAAAGTTTCCTCCAAATGCATCCTTATAGTTGCAGAATAAAATCTGGAAGGAAACTAATGAACACCATGTGGTAGCCACCTGGAGAGTTTACAGGAAGGAAACCCCCAATATACAACCTAGTCTCACAAATCATTTGGTCTTCAAGTGATACCTAATAACTAGGAAGAGTGGAAGACGGGGAAAGAGGAGGCACCTTTCCCTATGAAAGGCTATAGTTAAAACTTTAGTCAAAACCCTTGATACAAAAGGAAAGAAAAAGCTAAACCTCAGTGTCAAATATTTG